>NW_019154087.1:54016494-54024866 GCF_002288905.1 Enhydra lutris kenyoni | reverse complement strand
TATGTGCTATGGTGAGTGCTGTGAAATGTGTAAACCTGGCGATTCACAGACATGTACCCCTGCTTATAAAAATATATGTTTAAAAAAAATATAATTTATAAAATAAAAAATAAAAAATAAAAAAAATAAAACGCTTCATCTGTATGCTTAAAAATTTGGAAAATAATTTTCTAATCTGCTTTAAAATTTTCCAAATAAACACTTTGTTTTTAAAAAAAAAAAAAAAAGATAAAGTCATCTCTTTCTCCAACTTTCTATTTCCAGCACCTGAAAATTGTATATATAAGCCTTCAAATCAAGAGACTCTTGGCTAAAGGTGCTATCATGTCATGTAGATGGCGTTTAGCTGGATAACATCATCAAGGAAGGAAGAGATAAATCAGTGAGATGAATGGCAAGCATCATAGAAGACTGAAACAGCACTTACATAAAAAAAAAAAACTATAGTGTGATGTTCTTGAAGCTAAGTAAAAAAGGCACATTATAAGAAACCCGATGTAAATGTAGTTGAGAAATGAAATGAGATGAAGCTAGAAACAGTTTATTAGATTTAACGATGAAGAAATCATTAGTGTCACTTGTAAGTGCAGACTGGGTAGAACTGTGAAGGTAAAAGCTTCTTGGTATATGTTTAAGAGAAAGTGGAGAGAGAAAAATTGAAGATGGAGTATAGAGAAGAATTCTTTCCAGGCATTTTATTACAAAAGATAGCAGAGAAATGGGATGGGAATGGGCATCCATTTCAGGTCAAAAGACCTGCTTTTACATATTTGTATTGTGTATTACAAAAAACGTATTTTACATATGTGTATTGCTTTTACATATGTGTGTGTGAGAGATAGTATATATGTATATATACATATGTAAATATATCATGCATATAAATATATATAATACACATATATGTAAAAAATTGAGCCTGCTTGTATATTATATATTGTGAATTATGTAGTATAAAAGGAAAACTCAATGAAATGGGAAAGAAAGCAGAACTGAGGTTTTCCTCAGGATATATTCAACATAACACATAACAAAGACATCCTGGGCAACTGTTTTTACTGTTTAATCACTGAGTGCCCATGCCAAAGAATTAAAGCCTTTTGTTTCAACCACTGATTATTTTGTGATCAGTGGGGTGCACTAGAAAATAAATGTTGTAATCGACATTTGTTATGTGGGTGATAGTGATCATTTTTACAACACATGCATGCCTATGCACTATCTCATTCACTGAAAACACCTGGCGATTAGTGATAGGTCTCCTAATCTTGTGTTGAAGAAAAAAAAATGGCAAAATACAAAAGCAGTCGCAACACTTCCAACTTGTTTTATATAGAAATCTTTATATGATCCAGAAAAATGCTTTTCAGTCATTTTCATCTTTTTACTTTAACATTAAAACACACATCTGTGGGGGCGCCTGGGTGGCTCGGTGAGTTAAAGCTTCTGCCTTCGGCTCAGGTCGTGATCCCAGGTCAAGCCCCGCCTCGGGCTCTCTGCTCAGCAGGGAGCCTGCTTCCTCCTTTCTCTCTGCCTCTCTGCCTACTTGTGATCTCTGTCTGTCAAATAAATAAATGAAAATCTTTAAAAAAAAATAACAAATAAACACACATCTGTGAACCCACCATAGCTGTACATAATTTTTATATCATGAATTATAAATCTTTTACTTTCTCCTGAAGACGTGTAGAGAATCCAAGTGCTTGAAAGTGACAAAATTATTAATATAACCTTGAATTTATTCCACATAATAAAAATAATAAAGCAATCAAACTTTATATCACAGTGACACAAATTTGGGAAGTTGCCAGAGCCAGTTCAGTAAATATGTCGTGAGAATTTTATAACAAATAGAACAGACCCAGAATTTTAAATGTAAAAGTCTTTCGACAACACACTTTTGTCCAGTGAAATGTTATAAACCTAAGATGACATATAATGACTTTTCAAACTAAAAATTTTTGATGGACTTTTGCAGTTATATATACCAAATTAGAAATGTGCTCAAAACACCAAAAAAATGGACCTTGGAGGACATCTCTGTAAATACCTCAAAAATTAACTTCCAGTGCTTTCTCTTCTTTGAAAGATTATTGTTCTTATCTATTATAACCCACAAGTATTCTAGGAAGATCTTAGTGAATTTTGAGAATTTAAATAAAATAATAACATCAAATTTACTATTATTTGTCTACAACAAGCTAAATTACTTATGGCAAAGGATAGGAATATGAAACCAGAAAGAGCAACAAAATATTATATTTTATTAATTTGGTCACAATAATTTAAGCATAATAAAAAGATAAACCAATTACTTTAAAGGAAAATTTCAGGGATTAAAAGTGAAAAAGAGAAAAAAAATCTGATTTTCCTATATTTTCAGTCTGCAACATTTTATAAACATTGGTATAAAAATTCTGAAAATTTGATGTAGATAAAAAGTACTGAAAGCTTACTTAAAATGATGTGTCCCCAACTATCACCTCCATCTCTATACCAATTATACTGGATATAAAAAAAAAAAAAACTGAAAAATTATTTATTCTGAAAAACAAAACAGTACAAGTGACCACCCCATGAGGCTATATTAGTGTAAGCTTCTGTATGTGACATTAGTAAGGGTTCCTTAGAGAACCAGAGCAAATAGGAGCCGGGAGATATACAAATTTCACATACATATACACAGAATGGGAAAGGGAAAGGGCCTGAAGGAACTAGCTCACACAATTATGAAGGCTTACATATCTGAAATCTGCAAGGCAGGCTGAAGAATCAGGGAAGAACTGAGGTTGAAATTCAAGTCTGTAGACATCTGAAGAAAGAATTTCCTCTTCTTTGGGGACTTCTCTTTTCTCTAAGGCCTATGAAGAGGCCTACCCAAGTAGTGGGGGTAATCTGCTTTACTCAAAGTCAACAGTTTTAAACATTAATCACATCGACTGAATACTTCTACAGCAAAATCTATACTAGTGTTTGGCCAAACAACTGCATACTGTAACCTAGCCAAGTTGACACTTAAAATTAGCCACAGGGGGGCGCCTGGGTGGCTCAGTGGGTTAAAGCCTCTGCCTTCGGCTCAGGTCATGATCCCAGGGTCCTGGGATCGAACCCCGCATCGGGCTCTTTGCCCAGCAGGGAGCCTGCTTCCCCTCCTCTCTCTGCCTGCCTCTCTGCCTACTTGTGATCTCTGTCTGTCAAATAAATAAAATCTTTAAAAAAAATAAAATTAGCCACAAAAACAAAACAAAACAAAAAACAAAACAAAGCCATCACACAGGGAAAGGCACTGAGTGAAGCAGGTATACCTCAGAGGCTAGAATTTGAGCTAAACCTTTGCAACAAAATCCGCATACTGCCAATATCACCATAGTTGGGTAGCATAAATACAAAAATATTATTTAATTCTGGTCAGAGAAACCTAGCAGAGCATATGGACATGAAACAAAACTAAAGCATTAGGAAGCATAATCTAGAAGGTGAAAAATATACATATAAGCTAAGTCTACAAAATACAGTCCAAATTATGTGATAAACTTAATAGTAAGATAGCTAAATAAAAATTTGATGAATTAAATCTGTATAAATTTATTTATGTAATAATAAAACAATCTTAAATGAGCTATATAACAAACATATTTTTATCCTCAAAGAGATAAAGAAAGAATACCACTGATAAAAACAATTAGTTACAGAACTTCCAGGGAAGATGGCAGAGTAGGAAGATCCTAAGCACACCTCATCCCAAAGATGCAACTAGATGACACCAAATCATTGTAAATAAGCCAGAAAATGACCCAAAGACTGACAGAACAGTTTCTGCACAAATAAGTGTAGAGAAGAAACCACATCAAATAGGGTAGGAAGGGTAGAGACAGAGTGGGGAATTAAATGGACCCATGGGACTGATGACTGGGGCACAGAGAGGGGAGGGAACACACCCTCACAAGCAAGCACTGAAGACATGGGGAGCCCCCACAAAGAAGACAAATCTCTGTAACATTGGCTTTGAAAATTAAATGGGCCTAAGTTTTTACAATCACTGAGACTTAACAACTGGATCTTTAAAAATCAGCAAAATTGGCTCTGGGGGAGCCAGAGGCAATAGGAAACTGAGTCTCCGTCCTTAAAGAGACAGCACAATGAAAAACCCCACTGAGAAATAGCACAGAAGCAACAACTTGAAAAACGTTTGCCATATACGATAGAAATTTATTTACCATTCTCAGAGTGTGTGGAGGAGAGGCAGAGATCTTTAGAAGACATCTCTAGAAACAACAAAGCTGGTGGGCACCATTTCCCTCCCCTACTCCCCCGCCCCTGCCTAGACACAGGATGCCTGGGCCAACCACCATAGTGACAACACTCTCCTCCTAACTTACTAATAGCACACCCTGACCTAGCCACTCTCCTGCCACTTTGACCCATCTAGCATGAGACAGGAGGTTTTTAAAGCAGCTCCAGGTCCCTGCCCACAAAAGACCTGGGCAAACCTCATTAACATTGTGTACCCTGGTCCTGTATTTTCCTATAGACCTGCTCCCTCCAATATGCCCTTGGCCAGAGCTATCCAAAGCAGTTCCACAAGCCTGACAGGGTGCAAGCACCAATCCAAAATGACAGTGCCCTGGGGAGAGGAAAAGATAACCACAGAGGAAATTTTGACTGCAGCCCCAACACTGACCTGGAGGCAGACATCTGGTCTGAATACAAGTCCTGCTCACCAGTGAAAGCTTCTCAGAGGACAACACAGGAAAGCATGCTGTAGTTCAATGCTACTACATCTCTGGAGAATACCAGTTTAACTCAACTTAAGCCCAGGGTGGCCCTACACAGGCCTACTAATATAGGGATCAAATCCTGCCCACAAAAGCAAAGAGAGCCATTGTAGATTGGACTAAGGGTGAATGTGACTCAACCATAAGATTAGGGCCCACACAACACACATAGGAACCATCCCTGAAGCCAAAGTTCATGTGAACAGACAACATTGCACTGTAGGGTACAACAGGACCTCATTTTCATAAGACCTGTATTTTCAAGAGCACAATATGTAACTGACTTTCCTAACACAGATAAACAGACACAGAGAATTAGACCAATTGAGGAGATAGAGAAGTACAGAATGAACAAATGAACAGCACAGAATCATAGTAAGAGAGAGGTAAACGAAAATGAAATAGAGATAAGTAATAACCTTGATGGAAAATTTAAAATAATGGTCATACTCACTGGACTTAAGAAAAGAGTTGAGGACCTAAGTGAGACCTTCAACAAAGAGACTAAAAATATAAAAAAGGAGCAATCAGAGATAAAGAACTCAATAGCTGAAATTAAAAATACACCAGAGTGAATAAAAAGACTAGAGGAAGCAGAAGAATGGATCAGTGAGGGGCTCCTGGGTGGCTCAGTTGGTTAAGCACCTGCCCTTGGCAGAGGTCATGATCCAGGGATCCTGGGTGGTTGGGCTCCCTGTTCAGTAGGAAGCATGCTTTTTCCTCTGACCCTCTCCCTGCTTGTATTTTCTTTCTCTCTCTCTCTCTCCCTCTCCTTCCTTCAAATAAATAAATGAAATCTTAAAAAAAAAAATGGATCAGTGACCTGGAACAGAGTAATATAAGGTAATCAAGCTGAATAAGAGAAGAAATCATATTAAAAAAAAAAAAAAGAATAGACTTAGGGAACTCAGTAACACCATCAAGTGTAACAACATTCACATTTATAGGGATCTCAGAAGGAAAAGAGAGAAAAAATGGTGCAGGAATGTATTTGAAGAAATAATAAGTGAAAACTTCCTGAATCTGGGGAAGGAAATAAAAATCTAGATCCAGGAGACACAGAGAGCCCCTGACAAATCAACACAAAGAGGTTGGAACCAAGACACACAGTAATTAAAATGCCAAAAAGGAGCAACAGAGAATTTTAAAATCAGTAATAGAGAAAAAACAAACAAACAATCAAAAACCAGTTACACACAAGGGAAACCCCATAAGTCTATAAGTTAATTATTCAGACCAGAAGGGAATGGCATGATATATTCAAAGTGCTGAAAGAAAAAATCTACAACCAAGAATATTCTTTCCAACAAGTCTGTCTTTCAGATAGAAAGAGACAATAAGAGTTTCTTAGACAAACAAAAGTTAAAGGAATTCATGACCACAAAACCAGTCCCATAAGAAATGTGAAAGGGAACTCTGAGTGGAAAAGAAAGACCATAAGAGTAAAAAAAAATACAAAGTAAAGTAGTAAATTTGAGTGTATCCATAAAAATTGGTCAATAAATTCACAAAATAAAAGGATGCAAAGTATGACACCATTTACCTAAAATGTGGTGAGGGGAAAGAGATAAAAATTTAGTGTTTTTAGAATGGGTACAAACTTAAGCAACCATCAACTGAATATAAATTGCTTTATGCACAAGATGTTATATATAAACCTGATGGTAACCACAAACCAGTAATAGGGGTGCCTGGATGGCTCAGTTGGTTGTGTCTGCCTTCAGCTCAGGCCATGATCTCGGGGTCTTGGGATCTAGTCCTGTGTCCAGGCTCTCTGCTCAGTGGGGAATCTGCTTCTCCCCCCCCTTCTGCCCCTCCCACCCTGGCTCATGCTCACTCTCTCTCCCTCTCCCTGAAGTAAATAAATAAAATCTTTTAAAAAAATCAGTTATAGATAAATAAAAAAGAATCCAAGTACATCATTGAATAGCAAACCATGAGAGAAGAGAGCAGGAGAGGAAAGGAAGAGGAAGAACTACAAAAACAGCCCATGAGAAAAGTAACAAAATGGCAATAAGTACACACCTATCAATAATTACTTTGAATGTAAATGAACTAAATGTTCCAATCAAAAGACATAGTGATAGAATTGATAAAAAAGCAAGATCTATCTATAATGCTGCCTACAAGAGACTAATTTCAGACCTAATAACACATGCAGATCAAAAGTCAAGGGATGGAGAAGAATGTTTCTTTACCGTGCAAACGGAAGTGAAAAGAAAGCCAAGGTAAAAATACTTATATTAGACAAAATATACTTTATTTTTTAAAAAGATTTTATTTATTTATTTGACAGACAGAGATCACAAGTACGCAGAGAGGCAGGTGGAGGGGGGAGCAGGCTCCGTGCTGAGCAGAGAGCCCAATGCAGGACCCTGGGATCATGACCTGAGCTGAAGGCAGAGGTTTTAACCCACTGGGCCACCCAGGTACCCCAAGGACAAAATAGACTTTAAAACAAAGACTGTAACAAGGCACAAAGAAGGACACTATACAATCATAGAGGGAAAAATCCAACAAGAAGATGCAACAATCATACATTGATTGTTGAACCCAACACAGGAGTACCTGAATACACAAAGCAGCTAATAACAAATATAAAGGGAGTAATCACTAGTAATACAATGATAAAGGGACTTTAACACCCCACTTATATCAATGTGCAGATCATTCAAATGGAAAATCAACAAAAAAACAATGGTTTTGCATGACACATAAATACAAAGGATAAGAGAATACTGTGAAAAATTGTAATGCCAACAAATTGGACAACTTGGAAGAAATGGATAAATTCCTACAAACATACAACCTCCAAAAATGGAATCAGGTTATCAATAATGAAAGTGAATCAGTTATCAAAAAATTTCCAAAAAACAAAAGTCCAGGACCAGAAGGCTTCATAGGTGAATTCTACTAAATATTTAAAGAAGAGTTAATACCTGGGTTTCTCAAACTATTTAAAAAAATAGAAGAGGAAAGAAACGTTCCAAAATCATTATATGAGGTCACCATTACCTGATACCAATGGTATCAGATAAAGACATTAAAAAAAAAAAAAAAAGAGAGAGAGAGAAATACAGGCCAATATCTTTGATGAACACAGATGTAAAAATCCTCAACAACATATTAGCAAACCAAATCCAATCATACTTTTTTTTTTTTAAGATTTTTTATTTATTTATTTGACAGGCAGAGATCACAAGTAGGCAGAGAGGCAGGCAGAGAGAGAGGAAGGGAAGCAGGCTCCCCGCTGAGCAGAGAGCCCGATGTGGGTCTCGATCCCAGGACTCCGGGATCATGACCTGAGCCGAAGGCAGAGGCCTAACCCACTGAGCCACCCAGGCGCCCCAAAATCCAATCATATTTTTAAAATATCATTCATCAAGATCAAGTGGGATTTGTTCCTAGGATCAAAGGTGTTTCAACACTTGCAAATCAAACATGATACAGCACATCAATAAGAGAAAGGATAAAAGCCATATAATCCTTTCAATAAATACAGAAAAAATATTTGAAAAAGTACAACATCCATTCTTTTTTTTTTTTTTAATATTGTATTTATTTATTTGACAGAGAGACACAGCGAGAGAGGGAACA
>NW_019154087.1:53723872-54016394 GCF_002288905.1 Enhydra lutris kenyoni | reverse complement strand
TGACCTGAGCTGAAGGCAGACGCTTAACGACTGAGCCACCCAGGTGCCCCACAACATCCATTCTTGATAAAACCCTCAACAAAGTAGGTTTATAGGAACGGAGCATACCTCAACATAATAAAAGGTCATATGTGAAAAACCCATACTCGATATCACAGGTAATATCATACTCAATGGTGAAAAAATGAAAGCTCTTCCCCTGAGATCAGAAACAACACAAGGATGTCCAATTTCACCATTTTATTCAACATATTACTAGAAGTCTTAGCCACAGCAATCAGACAACAAAAGGTAATAAAAGGCACCCAGAATGGTAAGAAAGAAGTAAAACTTTCACTATTTGCAGGTGACATAATACTCTATATAGAAAACCCAAAGACTCCATCAAAAAACTGCTAGAACTGATAAATGAGTTCAGTAAGGTTGCAAGATATAAAATCAATATTCTGAAATCTATTACATTTCTACACACTAATACTGAAGTAGCAGAGAGAGATATTAAGAAAACAATCCCATTTACAATTGCATCAAAAAGAATAAAATACCTAGGAATAAATTTAACCAAGGAGGTGAAAGACCTATACTATAAAAACTATTAAACACTGGTGAAAGAAACTGAAGAGGACACAAAAAAATGAAAAGACATTCCATGTTCATGGATCAGAAGAACAAATATTCTTAAAATGTCCATACCAACCAAAGCAAACTACAGATTTAATGCAATCCCTATCAAAATACCAACCGCATTTTTCACAGAACTAGAACAAAAAATATATATGGAGCCACAAAGGACCTGAATAGCCAAATCAATCTCAAAAAAAGAAAACACTGAAGGTATCATATCTCAGATATCAAGTCATGACAAAGCTGTAGTAAGCAAGACAGCATAGTACTGGCAGAAGTACATTTTTAATTAAAAAAAAACAAAACAAGAAATTATGGTAAAAAAACATGCACTTCAGACAAAATAAGCAAATATCCATGAAAAGGAACAATATAATAACAATGTAAAAATACTAGAAATACAATCATGGTATCAGTGTGGCATTGGTGAAAGAAGAGACAACTAGTTCAACTATAGGTTAGATCCATAAAGACACTAACACAAATACATTTTACTGATAGACAAAGGAGCAAAACTAATACCACAAAATGCGCTAGATACCTTGATATTCACATGTAAAAGTACATAAATAAGTAAATCTAGAAATAGACTTTAAGCTCTTCAGAAAGGTTAACTCATAATGTATCCTAGAACTAAATGTGAAATGCAAAACTATAAACTACTGGAAGATAACATAGGAGAAATTTTAGATGACCTCAGATTTGCCATAGACTTCTTGGCTATAATACCAAAAGTGCAAAAAAAAAAAAATTATAAGAGGGACTCTATTAAAGTTAAAAACAAACAGAATAATTGAAAGGAAGAATTAACTTCTGCTCGACAAAAGACACTGTCAAAAGAATGGTAAAACAAACCACAGACTAGAAGAAAATATTTGCAAAAGACACAGCTGATAAAGGACTCTTATCCAAAACAAACAAGGAACACTTAAAACTCAACAATAAGAAAATATGCAATTCAGTTAAAGAATACCCCCAACACTTTAACAGACACCTTACCCAAGAAGATATACAGATGACAAATATGCATATATAAAGACACTCCATCTCATACATCATTAGGAAACTTCTAATTGGAACAATAGTAAGATACCACTATACACCTATTATAATGGCCAAAATTCAAAACACTGACAACATTAAATGGTGAGGAAGTGGAATAAAAGGAACTCTCATTCTCTGCTGGTAGGAATGCAAAAGGTACAGTCACTTTGGAAAACAGTTTGGCCGTTTCTTACAAAACTCAACATTCTCTACCATATAATACTGCAATCATGTTTTGGGTATTTATCCAAATGAGTCGAAAATTTTGTTAACACAAAAACCTGCACACAGATATTTATAGCAGCTCTATTCATAACTGCCAAAAAATGAAAGTAACAAAGATTCAGTAAGTGACTAGATAAATAAATGATGATACATCCATACCATAGAATATTATTCAATACTGAAAAGAATGAGCTATTAAGCCATGAAAAAACATAGAGGAAACTTAAATGTCTATTACTAAGTGAAAGAAGTCAACCTGAAAAGACTACATATTGTATGATTCCAACCACATGGCATAATGGAAAAAGAAAAACTATAGAGAAAATAAAAAGATTAGTGGTTGCCAGGGGATAGTCTGGATAGAGGCATTTTAGGGTAATGAAAGTACTCGGTATGATACTTTAATGGTGGACACATGCCACCACGCATTTGTCCGAATCCATAGAATGTGCAACATCAAGAGTTGTACCCTAACATAAACTATGGACTCTAGATGACAATGATGCATTAATGTAGATTCAATGATTGTAATAAATATACCACTGAGGTATGCTGATAATAGAGTAAGCTGTGCATATGTGTAGGAAGGAGGTATATAACTTCTTAATTTTGATTTGATCTTAAAGCTGCTCTAAAATTTAAAGACTACCTAAAAATACTGGTAGTAAAAAATACTGAGACTAAGTTACACAACAGAATAAATTTTAAATCAGTGAAGAGAAAATTAATGACTTGAAAGATGTTAATAAGAGGAGGTCATACAAAACGGAACTTATATATAGATTCTAAATATATGAAAAATACTTTCAGGAGACATAGAAACAACTACCTCAAGTGGTTCCTACATATGCCTAAAAGGAATTCCAGAACAGAAAAATACTGGAGTTGAAATAATACTCTATGAGTTAAAATCTGATAGTTTATCAGAATCAGAAATGTAGATGGGCAAGATTATTCAGATTGACAGTGAACTCTGAGTCCTGAACAGACAAATCCAATTCATACACACATTCTAATAAAAACACCTAAATCAAAGATGATGAAAGGGTAAAGGACAATAAAGGACAAAAAAGGGCAAAGAACAGGATGATAAATAAAAACACACAATAAAGCAGGAGAAATAAATCCACATTTTTTAATCTAATATTAATTCATCAGTAGTATAAAAAATGTAGATTGACAATACAACCTCAATCTCAAAAACTAACAGTAATAGCATAGGAATATATATAGGTGCATGTCTCTTTCTCTATTACCTTATCTTACTCCTCAACAATTATATTTAATTTTACACTTATACTTGCCTTGTTTTTCATATTTATATTTACACATGTATACTTAAATACTACTCAATATTATATTAAGTACTCATATTGTTGCACAAAGTAACATTTAATTTCAGTGTTGTATAATACTACCTTGCAGTATAATCTTAAATTCCATTAATAGAAATCTTTGTATGCACTGTCAGTTCATCTCAGTCAATGCATAGTTGAGTCATTACCAGTTTTTCATTACTGCAAACATGTTGCCATAAATTTTTATCTTTCAACTTTGATACCCACATGCAACTGAGTATCACCCTTGGGTTATTAACCACTGCACAAATTGCTGAAGCATAGGGAAGTGTAAACTTTACAAGAAAATGGCAAACTGTCTTCCAAAGTCAAAGTCATTGCGCCATAGAACACTCCTGCTTATATTAATATAAGAACTTGATTCATATTGGCTTGAAAATCTTCATATCTTGTCACCAAAAGGTAGCAGATAGACTTCTTACAAGTGAATTTTACCTTACCTTCAAAATCAAATATTCATTATCCAATAAAAGCCATTTACTAGTAAATGAGAAAAAGAGGCCTAATTAATGTTATGAAAGTTGTTGTTTGTAAAATTAAATAGGAGCAATCAAAGTTAGAAAACTACACACTCACATGGTTGTGAAAACAAAGGAAAAATATTACAATCATCATCATCCTAGTCCAGAAGTATAATGAAAAGAAATCAACAGGATCTATTAGAGTTTAGTATCTAAAATATAAGAATGTTTATCTTTAGAAATATTAATCAATATAATCAATCCCACTATCAAAGACTAAATAAAAAAGAAAATATATAGTAATTTAAATATATGAAAAAATATATCAAGAAAACCTTAATATTTCTTCTTAAAGTGTATATATATTATAAAAACAAATACCAAATATAGTGATAAATTTGTGTCCATATATTTCAGTAATAACAATATATGTGATCTAAAAAAATAACATTTATAGCTGACAAAAAATAAGATATCTAAGACTAAGTCATATAAAAATTTGATCTTATGGAGTAATTTGTAAAATAAATATCATTAATGTACATGAAAACATCATTCGAGATCTAAAACTCATAATTTCTATCTATTCCTTGACTTCATTCATTTTTTTTATATTCTCAATCTAATCTTTTTTTTTTTTTTTAAATATTGTATTTATTTATTTGACAGAGAGACACAGTGAGAGAGGGAACACAAGCAGGGGGAGTGAGAGAGGGAGAAGCAGTCTTCCCACCAAGCCGGGAGCCCGATGCGGGGCTCGATCCCAGAATCCTGGGATCATGACCTGAGCTGAAGGCAGACGCTTAACGACTGAGCCACCCAGGTGCCCCTATTCTCAATCTAATCTTTTAATATGACTTCTTTTCCCAACAAGTGAAGAGAACAAGTGCTAGATATTTAAGCTCTCAGTTCCTAAAGCATTAGTATCATGTATCTGTCTATTCAAAAATTTGATTATGTTTTCCCTATCATTAAAAATTATGAATGATAGTTCTAAAATAATAGATTTATGTTATTCAAAATTCTAAATATATCAGAGCAGATCACCTTAGCAATTACCTTAAAATTATAGAAGTGGCATTACTAGAAATATCATATTATGGAGACAATAGTTTCTATTCCATTCCTTGAATCAGAAAGTTGTACAAACACCTTTTGCCTCAACTGTCAATGACTTTCTACAAAATCATTAGAAAATAAAACTATAGTCTCTGGTGACTTTGAGGATCATCATCCAGTATGTCTCCTTATATTATGAGTGAAGAAATTAAATGGTTAGTGAATTTCCTAGTCACTAAGTCTTGGCATAACAGAGACCTGCACTAAAATGGCCAATTCAAATGTTTTATTTATTTTTTAGCACACACCTGTAGAGTGTTTACTGTATGTCAGGCCCTGCCCTCATCACTTTATTGATAATAACTCATAGAGGAGCACCTGAGTGGCTTAGTCAGTTAAACGTTTGACTCTTGATTTAGGCTCAGGTAATGATCTCAGGGTTGTAGATTGAGCCCTGTGTCAGGCTCCATGCTGCACGTGTAGCCTGCTTAAGATTCTCTCTATCCCTCTCCCTCTGCCCCTTTCCCCAACTCTCTCTCTCTCTCTCCTCTCTCACTGTCTCAGGAAACAACAACAACAACAACAACAACAACAACAACTCATATAAACCCAGTGCCATTTTTAATATACCAGAATACAATAGAATTGAATATATGGATAAAAATTCTGAAGTACCTATCAACATTAGCTGATTCAATTGATTTCTAAGGTAAAATGAATTTTTCTAATTTCTTTATCTCAATTGCCTATGCTGATATTCAATTACTTTATTCATTTTAGACCAGTTTCTGATTAATTTTCCCCCCTGAAATCAATGCAGTGATTATCATAATGAGAATTGATATTTTATCATTGTTTTGATCTCAAATTGTGTTTTTGATGATGCTATTCTAGAACCCATAGTCAATTCTTTTTACTTCTCTGATGATTAAAGCAAACTCAAAACCTGTGAGATGCCAGCTTAGAAATTGCCTCTAGAAGGAAAGGATAACAAATTAACAATAGCACTTGAGCAACTCTGTAAGTTTCTACTATTTGTTCTGACAAAACAAATGATGGTGTTATTTACTAACCTGGTATAGACCCAACTTTACCTGGAAAAAAAGAGAACAGAGTAGGAAACAACTTTCAGGCCTGTGTCTAAATCTATAGTCTTATGGTCAAGCCTCCATCTCCCCAGTTTTCCCAACTATCTCAATACAACATACAGAAAGAGAATTTAAAAGAGTAGTATATGTAATTGAAAACATACATTTTATAAGTATTTCCTAATAATTTTATAAAATGCTACATAATCAAAGCATCCACAGAATAATCACAGCTATTATAATAAATCAGTTATTATAATAAACTATTATATTAAACTATTATAGCTATTATAATAAACTATTATAACAGCTATTATAATACACTATTATAATAAACTAGTAATCACAAGGAACAGAGCAATTTAAGGGAAAAAATTACAAAAGATTAGTTCTGTGCTCATTCCATGGTTTTCCCCTATAAATTGAGCCACCATATTTAATCATTTGGGTAATCCAGTTGTAGTAGAATTTGGAATAAAAAATGTCAGTATCTCAAAGTATTAGTAATAATTTTATTAATAACTTACAGTTTTATTATTTGGTTAATATTCTTTTATTTTATTGATAACTATTATCCTGTAAATATTCTCTTATTCTGTTGATAATTAAGTTACTAAAATTTGGATATTTCATAAGTGTGAATATAGTATTGTGATTACAATCACAAACACTGGTGTTAGACTGCCTGAGTTTGAATCCCATTTTAATCATTAACACTCTGTATTAGTTAAGGTATGTTATTAACCTTTCTGTTCTTCAGTTTCCTTTAAATTAACGGTACACACCTCGTAGAGATACTATTAGTGTTCAGTGAGTTAACACATGCATAGTGCTTAGAACAGTGGCTGGCACATAATGAACTTTCTGCAGCACTGTTATTATCCATCATCAAGTTACATTCCTTAGAGAAATGTTACATCTTTTCTAACTTAACCTGTCATTAGCCAAACAGGAATGCACACATACCAATAACACTCGTCTTTTTTCCCACATATATTATTAGCATGTTGAAAGGACAGCCAAAACACTGAGATAGAAATTAAGCTTGGAAAAAAGCTGTTTTGTTGTTGTTGCTGTTGTTGTTGTTTTTCTATTTCACAGTGTAAATAGGTAGAGGAGAGCTTACTCAGAAAAATCTCTGTAGGACTGGCCTCGTCATTCACCCATGCCTCTTCCCTTTTCAGTCAAAGAAAGCACCATGATATTTAGGCATACGTTCCTTTTAGAATGTTTTTAAAAAAGTGAAGCACATGATATTTGTTTTTGTTGTCAAGAGAAGACTTTGGGGCTAACCAATTATTCATCATTCAGAGCCATGGCACAGCTCTTCAAAGGGGTACTCTTCCATTGCACACTTTTGCTTCTTAACTTTGTGACACTGATCTTGTCCTGATTTTTCCCCCTTCACTCAGGTTTTCAGTTTCATGTTTTTTTTTTTTTTAAGATTTTATTTATTTGACAGAGCGAGAGAGAGCACAAGCAGACAGAGTGGCAGGCAGAGAAAGAGAAAGGGGAGAAGCAGGTTCCCTGCCAGAGCCCAAGGCAGGGCTCCATCCCAAAACCTAGGATCATGACCTGAGCTGAAGGCAGAAGCTTAAGGGGCTGAGCCACCCAAGTGTCACACTTTTTAACTCTTTATTGCTGATTACCCATTTTTTTAACCCACTTTTAGTGTCTGGAACGGGGGCTTCATTATTTCAAAAGGGCTGTGCAAATGTCATGACATTCTCAGCTAAACCTCCGTAAGGAGTGCCACCTGTTACACTGCTGAATAGATATGGGGAAAAGGTACTTTTTTTTTTTTTAAGATTTTATTTATTTATTTGACAGAGAGAGATCACAAGTAGACGGAGAGGCAGGCAGAGAGAGAGAGATAGAGGGAAGCAGGCTCCCTGCTGAGCAGAGAGCCCGATGTGGGACTCGATCCCAGGACCCTGAGATCATGACCTGAGCCGAAGGCAGTGGCTTAAGCCACTGAGCCACCCAGACACCCAGGTACTTGTTTTTAAGACCAGATTTTGTTAATGCTTTATCACTAGTTTCTTTAAGGAAAATATATAAATAACTGTTGAGGAAATTACCTGAAAATGTTATGTAAAAAGTGTGAAGGAGAACAGAACCATAGACACTGCCCAGCAGCTCTATCCCTGGCCATGGGAAAGTTATTCACCATCTCTGGGTCTTGGTTTCTTCAGCTGCAAAAATGTGTTTGATTAAATGAAGTTTTGTTTTGTTTCGTTTTGTTTTTTTAAGATCATAAACAGAGTTGATGTAAATATAGTAGATACTTGTTTTTTTTTTCCTTTTTCCAGTATGAGTAAGTTTAAATTTCTAAGAAAAGTTGAGAAAATTAGGTACTGTGCAAAAGTAAGATATTAACTAATTGACTATGGCCTTTGCCTTTTCATTCCTACTAGTATTACTTTGATTCAGGCATCGTTCTTTTCTGCTTGGACTACTACAATAACCTTCAAATTCCATTGTTCACAATGGTCTCCCAATAACATGTTTCTCCCATCTATAACTACACTCCCAAGGACTACTATTAAGGAAAATTATTCTTGAAACATAACTCTAAATACTACATTTTTCAATGATTCCTCTTGGCTTAAAGGATGTTAAATCTTTTGTCTCTGTTCTAGGTCCTTCATAACCTGACCACAACTCATCTTTTCATCTTCATGTAAGCTACTTTCTATCCTGCATTTAAGACTCACTCTAACATCTCTGTTTCTGTTCATCCATTATCTCTGCTGGAAGTGCCCTTACCTCGCATTCTTCCAGGACTATCTAAAATAGTGGTCTACTGCAAAGTTTTCCCTAAGAACACTCTCTGATACAGCAAAAAAATAAATAAATAAATAAAAATACACTTCACTCCATACACCCATAACTCTCATGACCAGCAGGAACTTTCCATTTTGCACTAAACTTGGGTTTTATGAATGTATAAGCCTTCCATCAAGTTTCCCATGAATTTCCCACCCAAACCTAAGACTACTGGATTCTCAGAACAATATTATTTTACCTTCATGTCTGCCACATCCAGCATTTTGACTGACAGGTGTGTTACAATGATGGATCAAACACTCTGCCTTTAAAAAGGGTGTGCTTTGCTCTCAGACTCTTTGTCTAAATGTATAGTTCAAATCCCTGTGCTTTAAGTTAAGCTTTGTATAATACCCCATGGTGATGTATTTAGATTTCATTCACTATTTTTAGTTATAATTTATATGAAAAAGCTCTTAAGAACAGTGTTGCAGCGGCACCTGGGTGGCTCAGTCAGATAAGCATCCAGCTCTTGATTTCATGGTTCATACTGTGATCTCAGTTCATGAAATCGAGCCCCATGTTGGGCTCTGTACTCAGAGTGGGGTTTGCTTGAGATTCTCTACCTCTTCCACTACCCCCCCCTCTCTCTCTCTCACTCTAAAATAAATAAATAAAATCCTTAAGGGGGAAAAAAAAAAAAACAGTGTCTCAGCAAGTATCATTGAAAAGATGTGACAAGTTATCCCAAACTTCCTGACAAAGGGATGTACATTCCTGAGCACATGTGGTAGGTGTTAGAAAAACAAGTGCAGGTGGAAAATTTTAAAAGTGGCTGAATTGTTCACAGATCTTCAAATAAGCAACCAATATACAAATACATGTCCAACAGCATAAACTATTGGTGCCTCTCGCTAGTAATGATCGTCCAAGAGTTATTATCCATTAATCTTCCACATTATCAAAAATCCACTGAGAAAATAAGTGCTTTAACCTAAATAAATATATTTCCTGTAATCATGACTCTTGACAAAATTTGCTAACTAAATTTATAATTTAACATGTAGCATAACATATAACTGATTGTTATATAAATTGGATGCAATATTTATTAAACTGGCCAAAAGTAGGTTACATGAAAAATAATATATTTTTAGAATGCATACCAGTAAAAGAAATATTAATACCATATTCCAGAACCTCATAATTATGCACAATTTTAAAAATGAGTAACATTCTTAAAATGTAGTATGATTCCTGACAGTTATATTAGCATGAGCCCCCAACACAGACTTAATAAAAAGAAATATAACAAAAGTCCATCTGACAGAGTCTTTAAACTTCATACTATTTTTCTACTCCCTTTTTTACCATAACCTCTGCAAATTAATTTATCTGGGGACTAGGGGTCATGACCTAAAATTATTCATCACAAAACTGCTCATTGCTCTTTGTTTCCTTGAAGAAACTGAAATTAGCCTTATCATTTAGTCATTAAACCATACTTGCTTAAGAATAATTAGTGAAAAATAAAGGCTATTACAGTGCTCTACTGTTAATCCTAAAGTGGCACTAGGACACCTTCATCCCCAGCCATAGACCTGTTATTATATGCCTCAAGAAAATCAAATCAGAATGTCAGTACATAAGAAAGTAATATATTTTGGGGTGCCTGGGTGGTGCAGTTGGTTAAGTGTCCAACTCGGTTTGAGCTCCGGTGGTGATCTCAGGGTCGTGGGATCAAGCCCTGCCTCAGGCTCTCCACTCAGCGCGGAATCTACTTAGGATTCTCTCTCCCTTTCTTTCTGCCCCTCCCCACCATGCAACTGGGTGCGCACGCCTGCACACACACACACACACACTCTGTCTTCCTCAAATAAATACATAAATAAATGATTTATAAAGAAATTAATACATATGTATAGTAAGACAAATAAATACATGTGGGATTTTATGTAGGATGGTTAAAATGAGATGGAATAATATATTAATTCCTACTGCTATTACTTTACTTCAGTCGTCATTTTTTTTCTGCAAGTATGTACCTATCTATGTGTATATGGACAAATAGATACGCTGTTTAAAATGTGGTTAACTCTCAGCTAACATAAAATAATAGGGCCAGAAACAGTTCCGGGAAGGGTAAATTTTACTATCAACTCAGATACATGTTAATTATCCTTCTAATGAAAGTGACTGCATGTAACTCTTAGTGACCTCTGGATGAAACTCCTTCTAAGTTAAATTTTCCTCTTTATGTTATTTTTATACAAAGTTAAGCTCTATGGTTGAGTTTTCCCTAAAATTCAGTTTTCAATTATACTCATGATGCTCAATTAGTATAGCAAACCTGCTGATCTTAACAGTCATAATTTCTCCTTTTACTTACAGACTGTATAACTAGCCAAGAATAACTTTTAAGAACATAGAAATAATGCTTCACTATGTTGAGGATAAGACAAAAATTGTATAGAACCTCTCAAAATTTTATATTCTTTACCCACCACTGAAAATTGTCCTTAAGAATTTTTGACAGCATATCAATCAGACAACTAGATATAATTTTTAAAATATGTCCCAAAAATCTAGTTATACAAAGATTTTACATAATCTTTGACTTTGGTGATAAAAGCAAGACATCTAAGCAGGATTAGTAAATTATCCAATTCGTTCATTTTATTTCTATAGTTGAACTTGCACTTTTAAACTCAGTATTCTCAGAATCTTGTTTATTAATTTAAGGCAAGGATTCAGCCTTTTTAATTTTCTTTTTTTTTTAAAGATTTTATTTATTTATTTGACAGACAGAGACACAGCAAAAGAGGGAATACAAGCAGGGGTAGTGAGAGAGGGAGAAGCAGGCTTCCCACTGAGCAGGGAGCCCAATGTGGGACTTGATCCCAGGACGCTGGATTATGGACCTGAGCTGAAGGCACACACCCAACAACTGAGCCACCCAGGCACCCTAATTCAGGCCTTTTTAAAACTAGCTTAGCAGGAAACTCCTGCTTCTCACTAAGAGTGGCATGTGGCCAAACAATTCTTTCATGGAAATTAAGTAGAAAAGCTAGAAAATTACAAATTTATTTATTACTAGTTTGTTTGCATTTTTTTAATAATTTTTAAGATTTTATTTATTTATTTGACAGACAGAGATCACAAGTAGGCAGAGAGGCAGGCAGAGAGAGAGAGGAAGGGAAGCAGGCGCCCTGCTGAGCAAAGAGCCCGATGCGGGGCTCGATGCGGGGCTCGATCCCAGGACCCTGGGATCATGACTTGAGCCGAAGGCAGTGGCTTTAACCCACTGAGCCACCCAGGCGCCCCTGTTTGCATTTTCTTATTTAAAGGCAGCAGAATGTTGCTGAGGTAATGACAAAAGACCTACCAATCACAGAAGAGGGGAGGCCAAGAGGTGAGGGGATATTCTGTACATACTTGTTTTAAGCTAAATGGAAAGAAGCTAAGGTTGCAGCCACAGCACCTGGGAAGAGGACTTCAGGTGAGAGAGAAATCAGCAAGTATTTTGGTATTGTTGTATGACTGGAGACATGAGATTTAGAGATGGGAGTGAACAAGGTTCTGATAAAAATTGAGAATCACAGAAGAAAGCCATAAATATAGATGATTTGTCTCTCTGGATAGTTTTAAAATTATGAATTATATAGGTAAGAAGTAAAAAAGGTGAGCCAAAACTTTCTGAAAAGCAGAACAGCATTCTTCATAGTCTCACTGTACTGAAAAGACAAAGATTATAAAATTCAGAGCCCACTAGGGGACCAACCTCACTGACTATCTCAGGCTCTCATCTGGAATCACTAGAAGGCCATACCAGGAACAGAGTGTAAAACAGATAGATATATTACTACTGCAACTCTAGCCCATCTCAAACTTGGCAAGTTCATAATTAGATTAAGTTCATTAATCCCCTGCTCTATCATTCTAGCAGAGTAAGGGGTAAGCCCTCTTTGAAGGGAGCATAATTTAGAACTTCTGTTTTTCAAACAATAACAGATATTCAATAAAATTACTAGGCTTGCCAAAAGGTAGGACAAAATAACCAAAATACAAAAATAAAATCAGACAGTAGAAGTAAATCCATTGGTAATCTAAATATTATAATTATCAGACAAGAATTTTACAATGTTTATGTTTATTATTTTTTAAAGATTTTGTTTATTTATTTGACAGAGATCACAGGTAGACAGAGAGGCAGATAGAGGGAAGGGGGGAGGCAGGCTCCCTGCTGAGCAGGGAGCCTGATGTGGGGCTTGATCCCAGGACCCTGGGATCATGACCTGAGTCAAAGGCAGAGGCTTTAACCCACTGAGCCACCCAGGCACCCTGTTTATTATTTTTAAGTACAAGAAGAGATGGAAAAAAGAAAAAAAAAAAAACAAATGAAGAGATAGAGAATAATGCCAGAGAAATGAAATCTGTAAAAATGGAAGTGATGCACAATGCTTTAGATAGTTTCTTTCAAAGTTTTAAGTTTTTAATAAATTAGCCCAAGCTGTATTATTGAATTTACAATATAGGTGCATGGCAGTTTTAAAATGTAGTATTATGAGTTGTATCCCTCTTGAATTCAAGGACTAAGTGGGGAAATTTGAAATATATTTGAATGCTATTGGATTACGTCTTTACTAGGGAAATATGATTCAATAAATGTTTAAAATAAAACAAAGTCAAAATCCTGACTGGCAACAATCTTTCTGTCAGCCTGGTGTTGTGAAAAAAATCAGTTAGGGTAAACACTTCTCTCTTCATCTCATATTAACTGCTTAAAGGAAAGAGCTAATTTTATGTTTGGTAAGTGAGTAAAGAGGAATGCTAAAATGACCTCAAAGATTCCCAACCCTAAGTCTTAACACAACACAGGATGTAATCTTCTTCCCTTGTTTGTAGGAAGAAACTATGAATGTGATAGGATCCACATTCATAATGATGTTATATTATATGGCAAAAGTGAAAGCATTTTGCAAATATAAATAAAGTTTTGAATCAGTTTGGCTTTGAGTTAATCAAAAGGAGGATTATTCTGGGTGGGCCTGACCATATCAGATGAGTTTTTAAAATACTGTTTAGGCTTCTGCTGAGATCAGAGAGATTACCCATCAGGTCTTAAATAAGCAAGCTGCCATGTGTTCTATAGCAGCAAGAAACTGTACTCTGCCAACAGGCAAATGAGTTTGGAAAAGGACCCTTAGCCTCAATCTTGCCCAAAATGTACATTGTAAAATGTTATATTTGGATCATAGGACTCATTAGCCATTCACGAACTTGTGACCTACATGGGACTTAAAACTTTAGTATGGTTTTAAGCTGCTAAGTCTGGAGCTATTTTTATGCAGCAACAGAAAGCTAATACAGCAATCTGAAGAAAAGTTAATTAGAAAGCACTTCTCTGTCTTTTATTCCTTGGGATTGTCTGATCACAAAATGCATGGGACAATTCCTGCATGGAAATCCTGATTTTTCTAGTTGTCCTCCTAACTAGGTTGATTACTAGCTCAAACCAGGAATGCATAGTAGCAAATTCTCTTCCCACATATATAAAACATGTCCTTCACTCAGCTCTCTTCAATAATAAAGGTAAACTTTGGATCTTAATCTAAATTCTGAATTTCTCATATATGGCTCTGAATTAATTTGGGCAAAAGAAATACACATTCTTAATTGGATGTTTACAAACTAAAAAATCTACAATATTTTCACTTGTCCTACAATAATAACATATTACTAATTCTGTACATCATTACTGCTAACCAAGACAACTGAAAGTGAAGTGACACAAGCAGGAAAATAAAGAGCATCATGGGGAAAACGGGATTTCTCTATGGTCTCTAATTTCTTTCAATGTTACCATTGAAACAATCACCCCTGAATTTCATTATTTTCTTCCTGATGTTAAATGGGTTGAAAATATAACTTTTCTTTTTAAATGCACAATTATAAAGATGGTCATAGTAGAAGAAAATCTTTACAAACACAGTGTCCTTGAATGATGTCAGAGTTGTTGTTTGGAATGAATTTGCATAACTGGCAGCTTTGAGCTTCCTAAATCTCCTTGGCAGAAATAATGTCCCAATTGTTTTTTCCATAACCAAGATGACAATGTTCTTAAATAAAATTGTCACTAAATTTCCTTTTGAATTCTGACTGCATCATTGAATAAATATTGTCTGCTGAAACTGGCTGTGAAGATAAGTATTTCATGACTGTTAATATATTTCATATGCAAATGTTTTGGCCTCTTTTGATATTGGAATCATGGAAGAAAAATTTTGCTATCTATTTAATTTAGAATGTACTATCAAGTCAGATGCATAAGACCCTGAAATTAAATAGCTATTTTATTGTATCATGTTATTAAAGTAGCACATTTTGTACTAAGGGAAATTCAGTGATAATATGCTGATTTTAGTGTGTATGAAATACTACCAAAAAGAAATAAGTTCTATTAAATATGAATTATTCAAGTAAAATCTGCAGCCTTTACAAAACTCATTATATACATCTATATAACTTGTGCTAGCACCAAATTCAGACTTGTGAATTGTGAAAATTGTAAAAAACTTCCCAAATTTTCATTTAATTTCTCCCCATAATTAAATCATCATATATTTTATCATTAATATGCCTGGATTCCTTGAAACATTGAGAAAATATGTGTTGCTTCTCATCTACATAAAATACCTCTGTTTAAATTATTTTAAATTATACCTGCTTTTCTGTATATATACTTTTGATTAACATCATCATAATTTATCACCTCAACCTAAAATTATATAAATAATTTCCTTGTTAAAAAGATTCATAAGATTTTTTCCCACATACTATAAGCTTTAAGATCAATAAATATTTTAAATTCAAAGTATGCTGGATGAGAAATATGTGAATTATTTCTCATTCTCTAATGATAGTTTCAAATTTGCCAATTCAGGAATATAATACCATGTTTTCCTGACAGAGGAATGGTGTTTTAATAACATTTGTACAAGTAATGAACAATTTTTTGTGTAAATTCTCATGCATCTTTAAATCTGTACTTGTTATTATCCCATTCATGGTGGACCTACTTTGAGTCCACCCCAGATTTTCCTCCAGTGCCAGCTGCTAGCCTCCTTCCTTATTAGTACTCTGTTGATATTCTGAAGTAAACCAATATATTCCCTCTTGTAAAATGCAATTGCTTTTTATATTTCTGGAACTAAAAACAGATAATTCTGAAAACACCAAAACAGAAAAATACTTAGAATTCTTAAAAACATTAAATCTTTGAGAGAAAGAATTACAGGAAGAGAAAAAGCCGAGGATCAAGAGATAGGGAAAGACTTGCACCTAAGTAACAGAAAGGAGAACTAGGGAAAGTAAAAGAATAAGGCTGCAGGGGCCAAGGGCAGGCAACCCAAAATGTATCACAATGGCATACTGATTAATTTGAATTGAAGCTACCTCGGAAGCAGCCAGTGCAAGGACACTCAGGCCCTCCTCTCTCCTCTGAAAGCAGGAAATAAAATCTCCCATATAAAAGGCACACTCCCTGTACTGAGAAATAAAAAGATTATCCCTATTACCAGAAACAGGGTCTTTAAAACCTAGAAAGCTGTAGACTTTTTTACTCATTTATTATCTCAGCCAAATTTCATTTAGAATTCCTTACTAATTAAATCTCCCAACATCTGGTTCCTTTATCCTGTCAGTTTCTCACATAGTATTGTCTCTTTGTCTAAAAAGTATAAAAACTGCCTGCCTTGGTCATTTCCTTAGGTCTCAGCATCATTATTGAGCCACCATGTGAATGTAATAAAACTTTGTTTTTTTCCTCCTGTTAATCTGTCTAGTGTAAATTTAGTTCTTAGTCCAGTTGAAACAACTTAAGAGTAAAGGAAATATTTTCCTTCCCTACAAGGTGTTAGATGCAAAATAATATAATGAAACCTTGAGTCCTGTGATAAAAGCAAAAGGGGAGGAGGAACAATAAAGCTTTGTGAATGCTAAGAAATGCAGCAAAGAAGGCATGAAAAGTGACAGTAACCATAACAACCTAATTGTATTTGGAAAGAAAAAAGCATTTTCTGCAAAATTCAGACCAAAAAGTTAAGTATTATGGAAAAAAAAGAATGAATATTTAATCTATTATCCCAGTTTGTCTCTACTTACTCTTCTCAATTAAGTCCTTTTATGTAAAATAAATGTATTTTAATACTTATTTTTCTGTTCTGTCAACAACTAGAAGAAAAAGTTCTGTGATCCCCTAATGAATCACATACCTATTTCTGTATCACTCTATTCACAGAAAGTCACAACAAATATTAGATGGAAAGCTGAGAGATTAAAAGGAAAAATTTTTTGCCTATAGTTTTAAGTCCCATCAAAAATCTAGTGCTTTATCAGAGTAGAGATTCCTGCATCAGTCAAGGTTCTCCAGATAAACAGAACCAATAATATGAATAGTGTGTGTGTGTGTGTGTGTGTGTGTGTGTGTAAAGAGATTTATTTTGAGGAATTGATTCATTGATATTTGGGAGCTGGGACATTCTATATCTGTAGGGGAGGCTAGCAGACTGGAAATTCTGGCAAGAGTTGATATTGCAGTCTAGATTCTGAAATTTGTAAGGCAGCCTGGTAAGCCCTGGCAAATCCAGGGAGGATTTTCATGACAAACTCCTTGTTTTGCTCTTTAGGCCTTTAATGCCTGGATAAGGTTTATATTCTTAAGGATAATCTCCTATATTTAAAGTCAACTGATTAATGTGTCAGTCACATCCAAATATATGTTCACAGCAACAATTTAGACTAACGTCTGACCAAACAACTGTGCACTATACCTTAGGCAAATTTACATAAAATTAACCAGCACAAGGGACGCCTGGGTGGCTCAGTTGGTTAAGCAGCTGCCTTCGGCTCAGGTCATGATCCCAGAGTCCTGGGATAGAGTCCCACATCGGGCTCCTTGCTCATCAGGGAGCCTGCTTCTCCCTCTGCCTCTGCCTGCCATTCTGTCTGCCTGTGCTTGCTCTCTCTCCCTCTATCTCTCTCTGACAAATAAATAAATAAAATCTTTAAAAAAAAAAATTAACCAGCACAAAACACACACACACAATTTAAAAAAATATTAAAAAAAGAAAAAAGGAAAAAAGAATGGAAAGAACGGGATATTAAAAGGAGGGTGAAATACAAAATTACAGAATATAATCTTTTAGATTTATGAAATAGAAAATAAGTTATAAAAATATATAAGTTAATAAATGGCATTTTCAATCTTAGATATCTCTGTAGGATTATTTTTCTGGAGCACTTCATGTTCCTCTGAAGATGACAACTGGCTTTGGTGCTGGCTTCCTCTTCTCAACTAGTGCTTGGGGATAATGCTGAAAGCAGAAATAAGTTGAAGGATCTATCACATTAACATAAAAGCTAGGAGAAAATTCTGTAAAATGGTTTAAGGGTAACAGATTGAACGGGAAACATTAGCCTAAGGTGAAGTAAGTCTGGGTAGGATATGAAAATGAGTATTTTTTTTTAAATGTGTCATTTTCTCTCCTACATACTACCCTGGACACAAGAAGGCAGAAAAATAATGATCAACCCAGCACTGCCAGGATCCAGAGATTAATGCAGAGGCAGTATCCAAGACTAACCTGGATTAACCTTTCTAGTCCTTCAGATTATTGTCCTCCCCATTTGTCCACATCCTGAAAGCCAGGTGATCTTAACTAAGGAGAGCAACAAAGGTACAGAGTGTAATCCTATAGGGTCTATTCTAGGATACTGTTCATCCCTACCTCAAAATCATCACACAGCTAGCCATCTAGCAGCTGCTCTAGCTGCTCCTCTATGGCACACATAATCAGGCACTATGTACACAACTAAATATAACTCATGGGACAATAAGATAAAATATTTGATGTACTGCAGCTGAAAAAGAAAGAGAAGCTAGATCAGATGAGGCAGAATAAACATATCCAATAAATAATAACTTAAGCATAGTCAATATCTACAAAGAGTTAAGAAGTTACTGAAGCAGTAAGAAGGCACGTGAAGTCATAAAAAAAAACAGTATTGTAATGAAAAGCAATAGTTAATAGAGAACTCAACAGATGGGCTGAGTTCAAGAATAAAAATAAAGATGAATTACAGACCTGCAGGATTAGGCAGAATCACTTACTCAGAAGGTGTTAGGAAGAGCCCAAGAAATTTTTTTAAAAAAGCAAAAAATATATGGAAGCTGAAAGTATAACTACATATATCATAGATTTACTAAAAATAAGAGTAATAAGGAAATTTTTAAGAAAAAAATTACTAAGAAATTTCTCAGAATGAAAGAATAATATGAAATTTATGGGATCATAAAATACCAGCACAATTTCACTCTAAACTTAAATTCACGAAATTTCAGGTCATCAAAGAAAAACAGAAAGTGACAAAAGAAAAAATCAATTAGCTAGCAAGGAAAAAGAATTCATTTGACATTATAAATTACACTTGTTCCAAAAGGAGAATGGAGTCATATATACAGGTGTTGAACAATGAAACCTCAAAATTCAAAGTTTCCAACTAGTTTTGGGAGGGAGAAAAATAAGGCTTCAGGGAGGTCACCATATAAAAACATAAATGTGAACTCCTGCAAGAAAGAAGTAACATCAAGGAGCATCATATATGGCAGTGGAAGTTATGCTTAACAAATAAATTTAAAAACACTTAGTTATCTTAATAAGCATTAACAAAAAGTGGGCCCGAAAGGCGAGAAGAGAGGAGGAGAAGAGAAAAAAGACATTTCTTTTATTAATAGTCTAGAATAAAATTTTTGAAAATTATAACATAGTGAAGGGTAGGAGGTGGGATGGGGGAGACCACAAAAATGGTGCTTAGTGAGTTAGTTTTCTGACTTAAGGATACTAGAGCCCTATAATATTGATAGGAAAATAAATACACATTTGGGTTAACACCAGAATGGATTTCAAGGATGAACTGTAAGAGAATAAAACCAGTATAAATACATTTTGAAGCAGAAAAAAAATTTTTGAACTAAATAGGAAAGGAGAAAAAAATGTTAGAAGTAGAGTTGATATAACACAAAGATTGTAAACAAGCCAATATAAATCAGTAATTACAGTAAATTAAAATGACAAAAAAAATTACAACAAAATTAAGAAATTTTGTTCAGAAATAATCTAAAATAAAGAAAAGCCCTTCATGCATAAAAATAAGAAAACACAAATTAAAAAACAGTATGTGTAGTACCAAAAATTATAGAGAATTAATATCTTACAAATGCAAGAGACTTTGTAAACAGAACAAAACACAGGTTGACAAAAATCAGAAAACTTGATAGTACCAAATGCTAATGAATAATCAAATAAAATAAATTTTTCTGCATGGTTTGTGCAAATCTTTACTCCTATCAGTTTATCTCCTGCTGTTATGACTAATTTTAGGAGCTTTAATTTTTCATGCTATATAGTTCTGGGTTTTTTTAAATTTTTATTACTGAAATATAGTTGATATACAATGTTATATTAAGTTCCAAGTGTACAACATAGTGATTTGACAATTCTACACATTTTACAATGTTCACCACCATTAAGCAAAGTTACTGTCACAATACAACCTTATTACTATACTTTTCATTTCATGACTTATTTATTTTATAACTGGAAGTTTGAAACTCTTTGTATTTTATGTTTTAAGAAAATTAGACTCTTTTTGCTTTACTTTGTAATATGGGCTACAGATAAGGATCTTTTTACCTCATGTAACTAATTTAACAATCTTCTGTGTTTGGGTTTTTAAAAAATTTTTTATGCACAGAAAGCCTTCACTATTATGATTTTTTTTTAAATTTTATTTTTTATAAACATATAATATATTTTTATCCCCAGGGGTACAGGTATGTGAATCGCAGGTTTACACACTTCACAGCACTCATCATAGCACATACCCTCCCCAATGTCCATAATCCCACCCCCCAACCCCCCTCCCCCCATTAACCCTCAGTTTGTTTTGTGAGATTAAGAGTCACTTATGGTTTGTCTCCCTCCCAATCCCATCTTGTTTCATTTACTCTTCTCCTACCCCCTTAACCCCTCATGTTGCATCTCCTCTCCCTCATATCAGGGAGATCATATGATAGTTGTCTTTCTCCGATTGACTTATTTCGCTAAGCATGATACCCTCTAGTTCCATCCACGTCGTCGCAAATGGCAAGATTTCATTTCTTTTGATGGCTGCATAGTATTCCATTGTGTATATATACCACATCTTCTTTATCCATTCGTCTGTTGATGGACATCTAGGTTCTTTCCATAGTTTGGCTATTGTAGACATTGCTGCTATAAACATTCAGGTGCACGTGCCCCTTCGGATCACTACGTTTGTATCTTTAGGGTAAATACCCAGCAGTGCAATTGCTGGGTCATAGGATAGTTCTATTTTCAACATTTTGAGGAACCTCCATGCTGTTTTCCAGAGTGGTTGCACCAGCTTGCATTCCCACCAACAGTGTAGGAGGGTTCCCCTTTCTCCGCATCCTCGCCAGCATCTGTCATTTCCTGACTTGTTAATTTTAGCCATTCTGACTGGTGTGAGGTGGTATCTCATTGTGGTTTGGATTTGTATTTCCCTGATGCCGAGTGATATGGAGCACTTTTTCATGTGTCTGTTGGCCATCTGGATGTCTTCTTTGCAGAAATGTCTGTTCATGTCCTCTGCCCATTTCTTGATTGGATTATTTGTTCTTTGGGTGTTGAGTTTCTAAGTTCTTTACAGATTTTGGACACTAGCCATTTATCTGAAATGTCATTTGCAAATATCTTCTCCCATTCTGTCAGTTGTCTTTTGGTTCTGTTAACTGTTTCCTTTGCTGTGCAAAAGATTTTGATCTTGATAAAATCCCAATAGTTCATTTTTGCCCTTGCTTCCCTTGCCTTTGGCGATGTTCGAGGAAGATGTTGCTGTGGCTGAGGTCGAAGAGGTTGCTGCCTGTTTTCTCCTCAAGGATTTGGATGGATTCCTTTCTCACATCCATTTTGAGTCTATTTTCGTGTGTGGTGTAAGGAAATGATCCAATTTCATTTTCTGCATGTGGCTGCCCAATTTTCCCAACACCATTTATTGAAGAGGCTGTCTTTTTTCCATTGGACATTCTTTCCTGCTTTGTCGAAGATTAGTTGACCATAGAGTTGAGGGTCCATTTCTGGGCTCTCTATTCTGTTCCATTGATCTATGTGTCTGTTTTTGTGCCAGTACCATGCTGTCTTGATGATGACAGCTTTGTAATAGAGCTTGAAGTCCGGAATTGTGATGCCACCAATTTTGGCTTTCTTTTTCAATATTGCTTTGGCTATTCGAGGTCTTTTCTGGTTCCATATAAATTTTAGGATTATTTGTTCCATTTCTTTGAAAAATATGGATGGTACTTTGATAGGAATTGCATTAAATGTGTAGATTGCTTTAGGTAGCATAGACATTTTCACAATATTTATTCTTCCAATCCAGGAGCATGGAACATTTTTCCATTTCTTTGTGTCTTCCTCAATTTCTTTCATGAGTACTTTACAGTTTTCTGTGTATAGATCTTAGTCTCTTTGGTTAGATTTATTCCTAGGTATCTTATAGTTTTGGGTGCAATTGTAAATGGGATTGACTCCTTCATTTCTCTTTCTTCTGTCTTGTTGTTGGTGTAGAGAAATGCAACTGATTTCTGGGCATTGATTTTATATCCTGACACTTTACTGAATTCCTGTACAAGTTCTAGCAGTTTTGGAGTGGAGTCTTTTGGGTTTTCCATATATAGTATCATATCATCTGCAAAGAGTGATAGTTTGACTTCTTCTTTGCCGATTTGGATGCCTTTAATTTCCTTTTGTTGTCTGATTGCTGAGGCTAGGACTTCTAGTACTATGTTGAATAGCAGTGGTGATAACGGACATCCCTGCCGTGTTCCTGACCTTAGCGGAAAAGCTTTCAGTTTTTCTCCATTGAGAATGATATTTGCAGTGGGTTTTTCATAGATGGCTTTGATAATATTGAGGTATGTGCCCTCTATCCCTACACTTTGAAGAGTTTTGATCAGGAAGGGATGCTGTACTTTGTCAAATGCTTTTTCAGCATCTATGGAGAGTATCATATGGTTCTTGTTCTTTCTTTTATTAATGTGTTGTATCACATTGATTGATTTGCGGATGTTGAACCAACCTTGCAGCCCTGGAATAAATCCCACTTGGTCGTGGTGAATCATCCTTTTAATGTACTGTTGAATCCTATTGGCTAGTATTTTGGTGAGAATTTTTGCATCTGTGTTCTTCAAGGATATTGGTCTGTAGTTCTCTTTTTTGATGGGATCCTTGTCTGGTTTTGGGATCAAGGTGATGCTGGCCTCATAAAATGAGTTTGGAAGTTTTCCTTCCATTTCTATTTTTTGGAACAGTTTCAGGAGAATAGGAATTCGTTCTTCTTTAAATGTTTGGTAGAATTCCCCCGGGAAGCCGTCTGGCCCTGGGCTTTTGTTTGTTTGGAGATTTTTGATGACTGTTTCAATCTCCTTACTGGTTATGGGTCTGTTCAGGCTTTCTATTTCTTCCTGGTTCAGTTGTGGTAGTTTATATGTCTCTAGGAATGCGTCCATTTCTTCCAGATTGTCAAATTTGTTGGCGTAGAGTTGCTCATAGTATGTTCTTATAATTGTCTGTATTTCTTTAGTGTTCATTGTGATCTCTCCTCTTTCATTCATGATTTTATTTATTTGGGTCCTTTCTCTTTTCTTTTTGATAAGTCTGGCCAGGGGTTTATCGATCTTATTAATTCTTTCAAAGAACAAGCTCCTAGTTTCGTTGATTTTTTCTATTGTTTTTTTGGTTTCTCTTTCATTGATTACTGCTCTGATCTTTATGATTTCTCTTCTCCTGCTGGGTTTAGGGTTTCTTTCTTGTTCTTTCTCTAGCTCTTTTAGGTGTAGGGTTAGGTTGTGTACCTGAGACCTTTCTTGTTTCTTGAGAAAGGCTTGTACCGCTATATATTTTCCTCTCAGGACTGCCTTTGTTGTGTCCCACAGATTTTGAACCATTGTGTTTTCATTATCATTTGTTTCCATGAATTTTTTCAACTCTTCTTTAATTTCCTGGTTGACCCATTCATTCTTTAGAGGGATGCTGTTTAGTCTCCATGTATTTGGGTTCTTTCCAAATTTCCTCTTGTGATTGAGTTCTAGCTTCAGAGCATTGTAGTCTGAAAATATGCAGGGAATGATTCCAATCTTTTGATAACGGTTGAGACCTGATTTAGGACCGAGAATATGATCTATTCTGGAGAATGTTCCATGTGCACTAGAGAAGAATGTGTATTCTGTTGCTTTGGGATGAAATGTTCTGAATATATCTGTGATGTCCATCTGGTCCAGTGTGTCATTTAAGGCCTTTATTTCCTTGTTGATCTTTTGCTTGGATGATCTGTCCATTTCAGTGAGGGGAGTGTTAAAGTCCCCTACGATTATTGTATTATTGTCGATGTGTTTCTTTGATTTTGTTATTAATTGGTTTATATAGTTGGCTGCTCCCATGTTACGGGCATAGATATTTAAAATTGTTAGATCTTCTTGTTGGACAGTTCCTTTGAGTATTACATAGTGTCCTTCCTCATCTCTTATTATAGTCTTTGGCTTAAAATCTAATTGATCTGATATAAGGATTGTCACTCCTGTTTTTTTCTGATGTCCATTAGCATGGTAAATTCTTTTCCACCCCCTCACTTTAAATCTGGAGGTGTCTTCAGGTTTAAGATGAGTTTCTTGTAGGCAACATATAGATGGGTTTTGTTTTTTTATCCATTCTGATACCCTGTGTCTTTTGATTGGGGCATTTAGCCTATTAACATTCAGGGTAACTATTGAGAGATATGAATTTAGTGCCATTGTATTGCCTGTAAAGTGACTGTTATTGTATATTGTCTCTGTTCCTTTCTGGTGTACTACTTTTAGGGTCTCTCTTTGCTTAGAGGACCCCTTTCAATATTTCCTGTAGAGCTGGTTTGGTGTTTGTAAATTCTTTCAGTTTTTGTTTGTCCTGGAAGCTTTTAATCTCTCCTATTTTCAATGATAGCCTAGCTGGATATAGTATTCTTGGCTGCATGTTTTTCTCGTTTAGTACTCTGAATATATCATGCCAGCTCTTTCTGGCCTGCCAGGTCTCTGTAGAGAAGTCCGCTGCCACTCTAATATTTTTACCATTGTATGTTACAGACTTCTTTTCCCGGGCTGCTTTCACGATTTTCTCTTTGTCACTAAGACTTGTAAATTTTACTATTAGGTGATGGGGTGTGGACCTATTCTTATTGGTTTTGAGGGGGGTTCTCTGAACCTCCTGGATTTTGATGCTTGTTCCCTTTGCCATATTGGGGAAATTCTCTCTAATAATTCTCTCCAATATACCTTCTGCTCCCCTCTCTCTTTCTTCTTCTTCTGGAATCCCACTTATTCTAATGTTGTTTCATCTTATGGTATCACTTATCTCTCGCATTCTCCCCTTGTGATCCAGTAGCTGTTTGTCCCTCTTTTGCTCAGCTTCTTTATTCTCTGTCATTTGGTCTTGTATATCACTAATTCTTTCTTCTACCTCATTTATCCTAGCAGTGAGAGCCTCCATTTTTTATTGCACCTCATTAATAGCTTTTTTGATTTCAACTTGGTTAGATTTTAGTTCTTTTATTTCTCCAGAAAGGGCTTTTATCTCCCCGGAGAGGGTTTCTGTAATATCTTCCATGCCTTTTTCGAGCCTGGCTAGAACCTGAGAATCGTCAGTCTGAACTCTAGATCTGACATATTACCAATGTCTGTATTGATTAGGTCCCTAGCCTTTGATACTGCCTCTTGTTCTTTTTTTTTTTTTGTGGTGAATTTTTCCGCCTTGTCATTTTGTCCAGATAAGAGTATTGAAGGAGCAAGTAAAATACTAAAAGGGTGGCAACAACCCCAGGAAAATATGCTTTAACCAAATCAGAAGAGATCCCAAATCGTGAGGGGGGAGAAAGGGGATAAAAAGAGGTTCAGAAAGAAAAAAAAGATGAAACAATTAAAAGAAGAAAACGAATAAAGAAAAAATATAAAAAGGAAAAAATATATATACATTAGATAAACTAGTTAAAAAACATTAAAGAAGAAAAGGGTAAAAGTTAAAAAAAATTTTAGCAGAGGAAGAGAAAAAGATTGAAAAAGAAAAAAAAATTAAATTAACTGCAAGGCTAAAGAATCATGGGGAGAAAGCCATGAGTTTTGTGCTTTGCTTTATCCTCCTCTGGAATTCTGCTGCTCTCCTTGGTATTGAAAGTGCACTCCTTGGTAGGTGAACTTGGTCCTGGCTGGGTTTCTTGTTGATCTTCTGGGGGAGGGGCCTGTTGTAGTTATTCTCAAGTGTCTTTGCCCCAGGCGGAGTTGCACCGCCCTTACCAAGGGCCGGTCTGAGTAATCTGCTCGGGTTTGCTTTCGGGAGCTCTTGTTCCCTGAGCACTTTCCGTAGAGTTCCGGAGGGCGGGAATGAAGATGGCGGCCTCCCAGTCTCTGGCCCGGAGGAGCCGAGGGCCCGGAGGAGCCGAGAGCCCGGGGCCCCACTCCTCAGTGCGCCCTCAGAGAACAGCGCCGATTTACTCCCGTCACCCTGCCTCCAGCCGCGCTCCGAGCTGACCGAGTCTGCGACCGGTTCAAGGTAACCCCGAGCTTAGAGCTTACTCCTCGGCTCTGTCTCTGTAGCCGGCTTCCCTGTTCTAATACCTGTAAGCTCTGCGACACTCAGACGCCCCCGATCCTTCTGTGACCCTGCGGGACCTGAGGCCACGCTGACCCCGTGTGGGCTTCACCCTGGTTAAGCCTCTGGAGCGATGTCCCTCAGTGGAACAGACTTTTAAAAGTCCCGATTTTGTGCTCCGTTGCTCCGCCACTTGCCCGGAGCCAGCCCCTCCCCCCACGGTCTATCTTCCTGTCGCTTTGGGTTCCCTTCTCCGCCCGTCCTACCTTTCAGAAACTGGTTGATTTTCTGTTTCTAGAATTGCTGTTCCTCTTCTCTTTGATCTCCCATTGGATTTATAGGTGTTTGCAATCTTTAGATAAGCTATCTAGCTGATCTCCTGCTACCTGAAGTAGTCTCAGCCTGCTATTTCTCTGCCATCTTGACTCCTCCTCCCAAGATGACTTTATCTTTTAAAACACTTGGTTAATAAGAGAAGAAATTACTTTGTCAGACGACAGGTTAAAAGAGTCTTAATAACTACATGAAAATCTTAAAGTAACCCAATATAATACATGTTACATATGATACAAAAAGGTAGGCTTGGGGATGTTGACAGAAAGAGAGTGCAGAAAGAAGACTTCAGCATGTGGAAGATTGCTACCATATACTTTTAAAAAATATTCTGTTGAATTCTGTGAATACTGTTTTGCATAATTATAATTAAGGTTAATCTCTACATTGATGATATAATTGCTGATTTTAAAAGAATATGGTATATTTTTGCATTGTACAGAAATATACTTTATGAGTTTTATATAAGGCTGATAAAATGTCCATGTAGTGATATATTTTTATTCCTCATTTTATCCTTTTTCCTTATACCCTCTTCATATCTTTCTGATCTTCTAAGTCACAGAAGAAAATACGTATGTATCTTATATGTACATTCACATATTTGCATACATATGCATTTACATATTTATGTATGCTACACAAGAATGCTTCTGCAAACACAAGTATAAATATACTCTCTGTACAGAGTTAGGGTGCCTGGGTGGCTCAGTGTGTTAAAGCCTCTGCCTTTGGCTCAGGTCATAATCCCAGAGTCCTGGGATCGAGCCCCAGTATTGGGCTCTCTGCTCCGCAGGGAGCCTGCTTCCCCCTTTCTCTCTGCCTGCCTCTCTGCCTACTTGTGATCTCTGTCTGTCAAATAAATAAATAAAATCTTAAAAAAAATATACTCTCTGTACAGAGTTATTACCAAGTAAGTCTATACGTATGCCAGGACAAGAGCAATGAGAATTAACCATTTTGTATCATTTTTTTCTATGTCCCCTATTTCAGTAAATCTATTAGCTGCATGTTAAAAATAATCTCTGATCACATAGATTGCTCTATGAAATAAACATCTCAATTTTATAGACAAATCAAGGGAACAGCTGTCACATAATCTTACTCTAGGATTTTCAGTACAGCATAGCAATTATGAAGCAGGACACTCTGTCTAATGTAGCTGACATGTAATCAGCTTCCACTGTTGCTTTGGCCAAAGTGATGTGCATTACATTTTGAAAGAAAAACGTCTTTATTTGAGGAGGAAATTATTCCTAAATGGCTTTACATTAGGTGAAACAATGTTTTTCATAATTATAATGCTATTTTGAAAGGATGCCACAAGTAAATTTTGCCCAATGAAATTATCTATATTTATAATCTATTGTAATTATTTCAGAAGTCAAATCAAAGATGTGTACAGAAAAATGAATATTAATATGTTCAAAATTCCAACTTCAAAAAATTTCTGAGCATCCATTAATAAGATAACAAAACATCAGATAAGGGCTGTGTAAATAAAAAAAAGTTACAATATAAAGATCAGCAGGTTGTCACCTTTTCATGTCTTTGTGTTTAGCAACTATGTAGAACTTACTATGTGCTGCACAACTATTAACTCATTTAATCTTGATGCCAATACTGTAAAGGAGCATTCTTACTACTTTCATTTTATTTTATTTTTTAAAAAATATTTTATTTATTTATTTGACAGAGAGGGAGTGAGAGAGTACACAAGCAGGGGGAGCAGCAGACAAAGAGGGAGAAGCAGGCTCCCAGATGAGCAAGGAGCCTGATCTGGCTCAGTCCCAGGACCGTGGGATCATGATCTGAGCTGAAGGCAGACACTTAACTGACTGAGCCACCCAGGTGTCCCACCTTATTATTTTCATTTTAAAGGTGAGAAAACTGAAGTACAGAGAGGTTAAGTAATTATCCATGGTTGTACATCTGGCACATGGCAAGCCTGAAATTTGAAACTAGGCATTCTGATTCCAGAGTCTATGCTCTTAAATAGGTCTTTATGTCTAATTTAAGTACTAAATACTATGATTAATTTAAAGGGATTGTCTATCACTGTTATCTCATATGATGAACAATGCTGCCACATAATAAGGACAGTTAAAATGTGAATAATGAAACAAGGGAGAAAGAACATAATTCATGAAAGTTGAAGGACTGTAAATGGAAAAGTTGGGGGAAAGGTCATGATGCAGAAACATGAAGCCTGTTTCATGGTCACATAGTAAAATAACCTTAGTTCCTAATAAAAAGTTATGTTTTCAGCTTTCTGTTGTTCTTGGTATGATTTCAATAATACTAGATTAGAGAGGGGAGATTAAAATTCAAATTCTATTTCTGCCCAGTAGTGCATGTGTTATCTAGGACAGATTGTGCTTTTCAGGAGTTGTCCTCTCATTTTTATTAGGTTCCTTGAAAATCTCTAATTCTTTGCAGTGAGATTGTCAAATCATAGGGTTTGCTTTAAGAGAATGTAATTCTATGAATCAAGATAGGCAAAAATTGTATTTTTAATTTATCCTCATGTGTATCTATGTATATGGTATAATATTTCTCCTATGACTCACAAGAGTGAGTGCACATTTACAGATAGCCTACATGAGCATGCGTTTTTTTTTTATTTGTATTTCTCTTTTAGTGTGCTTCTCTTGTTTCCCCTCACTAGTACTAATATAGTTTTACTATCTTTTGTTACTGCTATGCTACTAATTTTTAAAGTGAAATGTATAGACTACAGTGACTATAGACTACATAAATGACCAAAGGCTTATTTTTGTCTCTTGTTTATAGGGAAAAAAATGACATTTTTAAGATTTCTGTCTTCGGACACTTTTTATCTCTTGCAACTTGTTCAAGTTTTTGACACTGTACCAAATACCACATATGTCATAATATCTTGTAATTTTATTTGTATGTTTGCTTTGTCTTTAAAACTTAGATATTTTCAGGGCACCTGGGTGGCTCAGTGGGTTAAAGCCTCTGCCTTTGGCTCAGGTCATGATCCCAGAGTCCTGGGATCGAGCCCCGCATCAGGCTCTCTGCTCAGTAGGGAGCCTGGTTCCTCCTCTCTCTCTGCCTGCTTCTCTGCCTACTTGTGATCTCTGTCAAATAAATAAATAAAATCTTAAAAAAAACTTAGATATTTTCTGCCCATATTAATCAAATAAACGTTCATTATAGGTTTCATTCTTATAGTCTAATCTTTCTGCTCTTTCTGCTGACCTCCCAGCTTAAAAAAATCTAAAGATTTCTAATATTTAAAATAATATACAGGAAAGCTTAAAGAAATATGATTATTTTTACCAAGAGTAGGTAGCGTTATAGATGTAAATGCTTTAAAGAGGAGAAAATTATCAACGATTTTAAACACTGCCAAAATATACTATATATTGTCTCTCTCTGTCAATGTTATATATATGTTGTAATATAAAGAGTAACATATATGACATATATATGCACAGAATATATATTCTGTGCATATATATATATATATATATATATATGTTTATATATATATTCTGGTAGATATTTTGAAGTACTATCCAGCCAAGTGTTTTTTCCTATGTATAATAGTAATAAAAATTAAATATAAGCAATTTACATTGTAGTAGCTTTACATTAAAGACCTCTTTATATCCCATATTAAGAAGCATATAAATAATATTTATCTGGCTTTTTCTCTCCAATCTAAGGGGAAAAGATCTTGTACCCCTTTTCTTTAAAAATAAAAGGAAAATCATGCTAATGATATATTTTAAAATGTGTTCCACTTTTAGGGTAAATACGACTAGGAACTCTTGTTGGTTTTCTTTTCTCTTTTTTATTTTATTTATATTTTACTTTTTTATTTACTTACTTAGAGAGATACAGCATGCAGGGGCAGAGTGAGAGGGAGAGAGAGGGAAAAGGAGAGAATCTCAAGCAGATTCCATGCTGAGTGGAGAGCCCAGGCTTTTCCTTTTTTTAATTTAAATTCAGTTGGCCACATACAGTACATCATTAGTTTTTGATATAGTGTTCAATAATTTATTAGTTGCATGTTCATCACATCATGTGCCCTCCATCACCCAGTTACCCCACCCACCTCACCTCCAGCAACCCTCAGTTTGTTTTCTGTAGTTAAGACTCTCTCATGGTTTGTCTCCCTCTCTGATTTCTTCCCATTCAGTTTTTCCTCCCTTCCCAGTGATCCTCTGCACTGTTTCTTATATTCTACATATGCTTTTCCTTTTATACAATATGTTTTCCCTTCTAAATTATGTAAGGGTAGACTTTATCTTCTGAAAACAAACAAAAATAAGAATTTGGAATCAACATCCTTTCAGATCTTAAAGCTATTCCTTCTGAAAATAAAAAGTAATTTAAGAATGTTTTAGTACTTAAAATCAGGATGTTTTCTCCTGATTAAAGAAATATTTTACTTGTCTGGCTTTCTTAGATAATTATGATTGATACAAAATAATGTCTAAATTGTTAATGGAAATAAACATTTGTTACTATAAATAAAATGATTAGGCAACTAATCAGGTTGCAAGTAGACTATGTTTGTCATTATTTGCTGTATTCACATTTGACTGAAACAAATTAGATAATCCAGTAGAACTCTTAAGATTGCTACTACTCCATTAAGTCTAGAACAGATTCCTTGGCATTTAGCCTTTTATTTCTTCCATGTACTGTTCTCTAACATCTTGCCTATCTGTTTAGAGTAAAAAGGCTAATAAGAAATTAGAAGGTGTAACAGGTCCAAAGATGATGAAAAAAAGTACACACCCACACACCAAACAGAAGGAACAATGTAAGCAGAGATAAAAAGTCCATAGCCACCAGCTACAGCCCAATCAGTAAGACAGACTCTCCGAAACCATGTGTTCTTGTGCGTATTTTGTACTCATCATTAATTCATTCAACATATTTATCCCACAGATATCAGTCGTGCACCTTCTATATACCAGGCACTGTTCTAAGACAGTGGGATTTCACAACGAAGAGAATAGTTGAAGATATTTGTCCTTTGGAACTCGGGAGTTATGTTCTGTGTATACCAATACTGTATGTTTAAGGAACTTGAATTTACCTACTTTGTTTTGTGTTTTCAAACTTTTATATAGCATACAGAGAGTTAAAAATCCATCTCCTTGGTATAGGAAAATTCCTAGTCAATCTTTTACTCCTTTGAGGTCTTTATTTCTACTACCACATATTTCTCTCTGGATTTACCATCTAAAATCTCTACTTTAATTTAGTTCTATCTTTTAAATTTTATTGTCTATTCTGTATTTGTTATAATGGAAGCCATTGTACATATAAAATCCACATAACACCTTTATTATGCATTTGTGTATCATTTAAACAAATTCCTATTTACCATCCAACTGAACACAATGGGTCTCTGATATGTTTTGCAAGCCCGTGGTAGGCTCCTCCTCAAGTCAGTCTGCTTCCTTTATCGTTCATTTTTTACTCTTGCTCCCAAATTTTATTTTTCACGTCACTTGCATTTTTTCAACATTTATCACGTGTATATTTAAAAACTTACTGTTTTGCTTTTCAGGTGTGACGTTTCCAGTCCCAATTATATATATATATGTATGTATGTGTGTATGAATGTATGTATGTATATATGTGGAGCCCAATATACAGCTTGAAATCACAACCTTGAGATTAAGAGTTAGAGGACCCTTCAGTTCCAATTTCCTGGGGCTGAATTTTGAATTGGCAGTTTTCTTACTGATCTGCAGTGGTCCCTCTAAAATATGAAGTTTCAATAAGAGTGTTTGTATATATGTCAGTTTTCTATTTGGTGATACCACTTTACCTATTCTTGTACCAAGATGAACATTTTTAAGTCTTTGGGATGGTCTTTCTGCTCAACTGTATTTTTCTTGTTGGCATGATGTTAAATCTTTCTATTCCGTTTGGGATCATGGTATGCCTTTACCCCATTGGTATCTTTTTTAAATGTCCTATAAGAAAACTTTTTAGTTTTTATAAAATGAATTTTATATCATATTTTGATTTATTCCTAGTACATTTTGCTGTATCATAAATTCTGTATTTAGTTACTTTTTCTAATGGATTGTTTCTTACATACAGAAGTGAAACTTTTTTTTTGTATAACTGAAATTACATCCATAAATCAATCCATAATACTTTGGCTGTAGATTATTATGTGTATTCTATGTAGATAGAAGTTATGTTTTTCATTTAATATCTTATTTACTGCCATTATTTAAAGATTTTATAGAAGATTTTGTATAAAGACTTTTAAAATTTCTGTGAAATAGCCTGTAAAATATACTGTTTCTCCATTAGTAATGATAGTAACTAAATATGGTTTCTGCTACTGATTGGTTAAGTACAGTAAAGATTGTGAGCTGACCATTAGATTTAATAAAACAAAATCATTAGTGTCCTTGACAAAAGTATTTGGGGTAGAGTAATTGGGGCAAACACTGCTTATAGTGGCTTTAAGAGAAAGTTAGAATGAAAGAGTTAAAGAATATTGGTGTATTAGTTTCCTATTGTTGCTATAACAAATTATCACAAATTTAGTGGCTTAAAACAACTCTGCAATTTGCTTCTCTTACAGTTTTGGAAGACGGAAGTTCTAAAATGGTTTAGAAGGTTATGTTCCTTCTGGAGGCTCTAGAGAATAATTTACCTTCTTGACTTTTCTACCTCCCAGAAGCCTCCTGGATTTTTTTGGCTAATGGCCCTGTCTTGCATCTTCAAAACCAGTAGCATGCATTTTTCAATCTGTCTTTCTTTCTCTCTCCTTCTCTTGTCACATGGCCTTCTGTCTGACTCTAGCTTTTCTACCTCTTTCTCCTAAGACTTCAGTGAATACACTGGGCCAATCCAATAATCCACTATAACTGTTTCTCAGAATCCTTAATTATGTTTGCAAAGTCCTGTTTGCTTTATAAAGAAACTTATGTACGAGTTCTAGGGGTTAGGATGTGGACCCTTTCGGGGAATTGGCATTATTCAATGGCATACTTCGTACAGATAATTCTTTTTAAGAGGGTTTGTTTGTTTTTTTTGTTTTGTTTTGTTTCATTTTGATTGTTTGTTTTACAAATAAAGTTAGGAAATGAAGAAGACATCAAAATTTATCAATGATCCCCTACTGTATATAGCTGATGAATAAGAATAATCACACCTTAATTTATTTTGCCTTAATTTTCCAAAGTGGTTTACCTTGGAGTTTTGCTTCCCTTTATTTCATTTATTTACTAATTAATGCAACATGTATTATACTGTGCCATGAACTCATTACTCTCTTTTGTATATGAGAGTTAGATTTTCTTCCTTAATTGAGAGCGCATTTTAGGAGTGACACAGCCAGTATCAGGTAGATACAATGGAAGTTTCCTAAATCTCATGACATTTAAGTTGAGACCAGAAAAAATGAATAAAAGTTAGTAACCAAGCAAAGGAAATGGGTATGGACTGGGTGATGGTGTGATCTGAGGAAGAAGAAAATTCCTGGGATTAAAAAAAAAAAGAATGCATATATTGAAGCCAGAGAATCAGTGCCTATTTGAAAACTGAGAAAACTCTGATATGGCTGTAATGTGAGGCAGATAATGTGAACGGGAACTTGAAGGGCAGGAAAAAAGCTCATGAAAGTTATTATTGGGACATTGTGCCCTCCTGATTTTTGACTCTTCTCTGACCTTCTGCATCTCAGTATCCTTTACTTGTTCTTTTCCCTTTTCCCATCTATTAAATACTGATGTCCCCTAGGAATCAGTTTGCTTTTCTTAACTACACACTTTTAAGGTTTATCATCAAACACTATGCTTAAAAAATCACCAATTAATTGACAACACTCAATTCTCTGTCTTCATTTCCTCTCATGCCTTTTATCATATTTGTTGCTTTTCTGCTTCAAATTCATCCTTTAGCATCTGCTCTGAGATGGACTCTGAAGTGTTTCTCATTTACAAACAGCAGGATGTTAAGCTTTGTCAGTACAGGTCACAGAGAGACACTGAAGGAGGAAGACTACTACTTTACCTTTCAGGGCTCCTGTGGAATGACTGATCAGTGGTATGAGCCTGTGGTGGTGCCCTGCCTCAGCTGTGTTCCAGAGCATGCCGTCCTCTGTCAATGACTGTGTAGTGCTGGCCTGGACACAGTGACTGCCTTCCTGAGGCCCTCGTGATACAGATGCCACGTACTCCAGACCTCATGTCCACAGATAAGCCTATCTGTGTGTCCATAGACCAGCTTAGACTCTTCTGTTCCCTGGAAAGTTATTTCTTGCTGCATGTGGGCCACCTCTGACCTGGGAAATGAAACAAATATCTCTACTATCCAGTGGGCGAGAAGTATACATTTTCCATTAAAGGCTGAAATCCAGCCTTAAGGAGGGCCCCCCCTTTCATGTTTTTCCTTACTTGTTGTTTTCCTGGGGTACTCTTTTGAATTTCTTTACTCCTTTGTTATTGCTCTCATATTAGAGTTTAATAATTATTTTATATTAAGCACCCCTGTTTAAATTAATATAGGTGTCTATTGTCTGAATAGACACAGATTGATGTATATACTCTATCTGAAAATGAATGCTTATGTAACTTAAACATGAATGAATTTAATTGGAAATCAGCCACTCTATTCCATTACCAATATTCTTTTTTACTTTCTTTCTTTAAAAAAAATATTACCAGTATCCAGAAACCTAAGGATCATTCTAAAATTTTATAGCTACCTCTGACTTTGTATCCAATGATCATTAAATATTATCTGTTCTGTTTATTAAGAAACTTTGGTTCCTCTATCCACTCTCATAACTGTCAGAGAACATGATTCACTTTTGGTTCTTCATCTATAAGCAGAAATGATAAATAATTATAAGATTATATAGTATTATAGAAATTATATCAGCCATGTAGCATATTACTCTGACACTAGGATGCAAGGAATTTTGCCCTTCTTTTGTTCTTAAGACATCTTCATTTTCTAATTCTTTATCATTCCATGTTGGTAAGATATTCAATCTCCTCATTACCAAGCCTGCTTGAACCAACCTCCTCAGTTTTTTTTTAAATGGTTTTAAATGTTTGAAGTAATCCAATGTGTTTAAGAAAGGGCTCTATCATTCTAGGTTTGTATCAGACATTGTAGACACGTTCAATTTGTTAACCAGTATGATTCTGTAAAGTTGGGCAGCTGTTTGATTTCTATGACAAACACATGAATGAGCTCTGTTCCTGAAGCTTCCAAGATCACAGCATTCAGCATAAGATGACTTATAAACTCTAAGCACATTTCTCCATCCTCCATCTGCTCAGATAATTTAACAAGTCCACCTCAATTAATCTAGACCTTCACAAACAGGAGAGTTGTCTTATGCATACTTGACAACTGCTGCTTTTTACTGTGTAATATAAAAGCTACCAAAGCAAAGAAAAGCAGTACATTAGACAACTCTGGAGATGGATAAGAGAAAATAAATACAGCAGTGATCACAGAAAACACATTTTTATTTTAATATTTGATAAGAAAGCACCATTTTTATTATTTTTATTGAAATGGGTAAGTGTAGTGGCTCTTTGGCTGTCTCTATTACTTTGTAATGTCAGATAATTATCTAAGATGTTTACTAATCTGTATTATATAGAGAAGTCTCCTTATAACTGTTATAGTTTGTTGTAGGTGAAAAATAACTTTTCATGCCATTGTTTCAAGAGACTCCCAATAATGTTTTGCATTTCATGTATTAGAAACATCTTTTAGGTCTTTGAAGCAGGAGCAATGATGTCAGCCTTGGATTATGGAGGATTTCATATTAACCAGCCCTGAGTTAGGGTGGATCACTTAAATGTCTTTGGTTGTAAGTAGGAGAAACCAACTTCATCTTAATGCAGAAAAAGAATTTTCTTAACTTTATGTAATCTAGTGTTGAAAAAAGTAAGCATCTTATTCCACAGTTTCACATGCCTCATGATATTCAAATTATTTGGCATAGTGGGTAGAATTCCCCTTAGTTATCTCCAAGATCCAGGTGCCACATTTGGTAGAGTCAATGTTGTGCAACTGCATATCATGGGGGAGTTATCAGCTCATCTTAGTCTTTAAACAGCAGCCTCTCTACTGTTTCCTCATATTTGTGTGAGTAAACATTTCCAAATACTACACATTTCCTAGAGGATCTTTTGATTGCCCCAACTCCTGGAACCCATTTAGTCAACAGTTATATTCTTTGATTGCAAGCAAAACATAATTAGTCTGACCAAACTGAGAAAAAGGGGATCTAGGTATTTCAAAAGCCAAAAAAAAAGAGATTGAACATACTGACTCAGAAAAGATAGAAATTACAGCAGCTCTAATGATTTAGGTCAAGGGTCAGCAAACTTTTTCTTACAGAGCCAGATAGTCAATATTTTAGGTTTTTGGGCCATTTGATGACTGTTGCAACTCCTCACCTCTGCCATTGTAGTGTGAAGTCAGTCATACCCAGTATGTAACCAAATGAACATGGCTATATTCCAGTAAAACTATTTATAAAAATAGACTAATTCTCTTGCCACAGTTTGTTGACATCTGATCCTCATAGTAGCAAGAAATAAATGAATTCTTTTGATTTTCTTTGTGCCATCTGTCTAAGATTTGAGACTTGGTAACTTGCCACTTTTCTGGGGCTAAAAAGATACTTTGATTGACTTTTGCATCAGCAGTGCATAGGTTGGGGAAGGGTGGTAGGAAAATTGGATGAAATAGGATAAGATTATATTTATTATATATTTCTACTATAGAGATTCTTGTGGAGGGGAGCTAGTTTATGAAAGAACTTCCTGAAATGCTAATACAGAATACACAGTATTTTCAATTCTTAATGAAATCTGTGATGAAAAAACCTGAACCCATCTATATTGATAGATGTTCAAACTTTAAATTTTCCAGCATTTATGAAAGAATCTGATGGTCTGTTACATGTTGCCATTTATTGTGTGCCCAGGGAATGAAATGGATTAAAGCCCGAAGTTATGTAGACAATGAAGAAACCTTTCCAATGGCCCAGCATCCAAATTTTAGTAGTTTTATTGCTTTCTATCCATAATCAACACTGTAAGTTTTTATTATCAATCAAAAAAAGTCAAAAATATTTTAGCTATACTTAATTGCATTTTAAGTGGGAAGTTTTATGTGCCAGAGATATTTATACATTCAGTAGAGATTTTCAAGTCTTGCTAAACTCGTATCTTAGTAGACATGTATAGAATAACTTACACTGCTTTAGCAACAAGATTGAAAACTTTTAAGATGTAATGACTTTTTTACAGACAAAGGTTCTGTGATATCACATCTCTCTTTTGAATTCAATCAGGATTTTGCATTATCCAAAAAAGCTGTATCCTATTTAAAGAGTTTTTAATTACAAGGGCTGAACTGGATTGAAAATAGATGCATGGAACATTAAGGGACATAATTATGTATAGCTGACAATTGGTCCAGATGTCAGATGCACCACACCAATAGTTTTATATACAAAAATGTCTTTAGTTTAAGAGATTGATTTAACTATTTGAAGTAATTAGACACAGTATTTCCAGATGACATAGAGATGGATACTGTCAAATTGCTTGATTTTGAATAATTTGAAATGTATGTTTACAGAGGAACACATATGATACTAAATAGCTCTACATTAATTATTACTGGACAAAAAAACTAATATATACTATGGATGTAAAACTAATATGGTATACTATGGTACATTTGAAATAATAGGATGCTGTATGTCAATTATATCTCAATAAAAAAATTTTAAAACTAATATTTTCTTTTCCTTGCTTGATATCTATATGTAGAAATATAGAGTTCTCATTTTATGGGTTGAAAATATGATGAAAAGAAAAAACATGAAATGTTACCAACTTTAAAAATCCTACAACTACTAATATTTACAATATTATATAACTTAGTGTTGTCATTCATTAAAATAAATGAGAAATTTGATCTAGAAATGTCTTTACCCTCATATGTCTTGCCCAGTGTCTTTAAAATCCTGTTAAGTGTGTGTGTGTATGTGTTGTGTGTCTATTCTATGTGTTTGGCAGGGAGAAGCAGCAATTCCTACAATCACTTCCTGGCTTTTAGGGGTCTAAATGCCCAAAATTAATTCTGGTCAGTATAGAGAAAATGCCATTACATTAGTCAGTCATTGTTCCCATCACTCATTCTATTTATTCATTAGTTATAATAACATTGAGAATTTATTTAAAAAATCTCAGTAATGATCTCAACTTTCAAGGAATTTTTAATCTCACGGGAGACCAAAATTGAATTCTTCCTTTCTTATAACTATAATTGAAAAAAAATTCATCTTTTTATTCTATATTTTTTAACAAGTAATGCATTGGTCATATTTTATTTTATTTATTTTATTTTATTTTATAGCTTTATTTATTTGAGAGACAGAGAGCATGTGGGAGAGGGGCCGAGGGAGAGAGAAAGAGAGGGTCTTTAAAGTAGACTCCATGCTGAGCACAGAGCCCAGTGTGGGGCTCAATCTCAGGACCCTGAGATCACAACCTGAGCTGAAACCAAGAGCTGGAACCTTAACCCATGCTGCCACTCAGCTGCCTCACTTTGGTTATCTTTAAAGAATTGACTACATGGTTGAACCAATGATATTTTATCCCAGATTGACTGATATCAATTAATTTCATATATTTCATCTGCTCTTGACAATACTTACTGTTCTGGTTATTGATTGCTTTATAAAAACATCCCAAAATTTAGTGATATAAAACAACTATTTTGTATGCTCACAAAAGTTATTGAGCAATCAGAATTTTAGACAGTCCTAAGGGGGGGGAAACCATTTGTCTCTGTTCAGTGATGTCTGGGGACTCAGCTAAAAGCTTGAAGACTTGAGTTGACTCTATACATAGGGTCTCAGCTCATCTGAGGCTTTTCACTCACATCATGGTGGTTGAAACTTGCTGGTGGTTGATAAACTGGAATTTTAGCTTGGTCTTCAACTACAATACTTAAAGTACATGTGGTCTCTCAGTGATTTGGGCCTTTTTTTTTTTTTAACAATACAGTAAATGGATTCCTAGAGTAGGTGTCCCAAAGGACAGAACTTGGCAGAAATTAAATTTCTTATTCTAAAATAGTCTTATATATGCCATGTTATTTCTGTATATTCTATTTGATTGAGGCAGTTACAAAGACCTACCCAATTTCAAGAAAAGAGGAAATGTCTATGCCTTTTGCTGGGGAGAGGCAAGTCTCTGGAAAGGCATGTGGGATTGGAACTATTGTGCCCTTTATTGGAAAACACAATTTGCTAAAGTCCACCATCCATAGCCAGATGGTGGACTTTAGCAAACTTATATTTGTTCAATATAAGTTCATCAGTTTAAACTTATATTTGAACTGATGTTGGTACCAGTGCAGAATCTAAATATGAGACCGGGTGGTTTTGGAACTAACTAGGTTGCAGTTAGAAAGAAGCTGGAGGGACCTTGAGAAGAGTGTTAGTGAAAGCCCATTGGCTTTAAGGAGCCTGTTAGAAAAAGCCCAGTTGCCCTCAAAAGCTTGTTGCTGAGGACTTAAGTGAAAAATAGGTAAATGCTATTGGAAGTTGGAGAGGCAGGTGTCCCTTGTTAACAAAGTGGAAGAAATTTGACAACACCTTTGTCTAATGTGGAGAGAGAAAATGTACCTAATTAACTGAAGAACTAGTGAAGAATATTTCTAGGAAGAGAGTTAAAGATATGATCTGTTTTTTTCCTTGCCGTCTATAATAAAGTGTGAGAGAATAGAAATAAGCTAAAGGAAGAACAGTATAGTTGAAGTGCCATGGGTTTTTTAATTTAAAAATAAAACTTTGTCTTAGACCGAACCTCTCCAGAGAGCAAATGGTTCTAAAATTAAGAAATGGTTTAAGGGGGGCGCCTGGGTGGCTCAGTGGATTAAAGCCTCTGCTTTAGGCTCAGGTCATGATCCCAGGGTTCTGGGATTGAGCCCCATATCGGGCTCTCTGCTCAGCAGGGAGCCTGCTTTCCTACCTCTTTCTCTGCCTGCCTCTCTGCCTACTTGTGATCTGTCTGTCAAATAAATAAATAAAATCTTTAAAAAAAAAAGAAATGGTTTAAGGTAGGGGTTAAATAGTAGCTTTCTTTTGTTTTACTTTATTTTTGAAGGCTTTTAGCTATATTCCATAATACATGAAATAATTATGTATATATAATTTATGATATATAAATACATTTATATACTACATTTATATTTGAGATGCATATTCATTTTAAATAGAAGATTGATCTATTCTACCTTGAACACTTTTTTCAAAATACATTACATAAAATGGGCATTTAGCTAATACTCAAGTTTCTATAAAAATTAATTTTGGAGGGGCACCTGGGTGGCTCAGTGGGTTAAGCTGCTGCCTTCGGCTCAGGTCATGATCTCAGAGTCCTGGGATCGAGCCCCGCATCGGGCTCTCTGCTCTCTAGGGGAGCCTGCTTCCTCCTCTCTCTCTGCCTGCCTCTCTGCCTGCTTGTGATCTCTCTGTCAAATAAATAAATAAAATCTTAAAAAAAAATTAATTTTGGAAGTTTTTATTTAATATAATAACATTTAGATAGTTGTAATAGGCTAAGTATATTAAATACTACTACAATCATATACTTATAATAATGCTAATTTCTGAATGAAGAAAATGTAGTCTCATTTTATTTTATTTATAATTATTTTTAAAGATTTTATTTATTCATTTGACAGAGAGAGAGTGCACAAGCAGGGGAGAGCAGCAGACAGAGGGAGAAGAGAAAGCAGGCTCCCTACTGAGCAGGGAGCCTGATAAGGAACTCAAACCCAGGACCCCAGGCTTGTGACCAGAGTCAAAGGCAGAGGCTTAACCAACTGAGCCACCCAGATGCCTTCTCATTTTAGAAAATGTAGAAAATCTAAGGAATAAAAGAAAAATATCCTGCCATTCAGAAATAACTATCACCAATTTGTATTGGCATAAATAATTTCTTCTGTTCATTTAAAATACTTAATTTATGTCTAGATAAAATTAGCATAATTTTTCACACCCAGTAATTATATCCTTATATGAATTTAAGCATAAATATTTATCTGAAATTGCCAAGCTTGGAGTCAAAAGAAGATCCTTAATAAGCAGCACAGGGATATATAAATATATTCATAATAACATCTAAATACAAAATACAGAAATGTCCCTTGATAATAGTATATTTGTCTTGTGTATCACCACCTTTATCACTAAACAGAAAAATAAGGATCTTGCTTTTTATTGTAGCATAATTGACATTCTGTAAGTATTTGCTATTCATCCATGAAGTATTTGGGGATGGAGGGTGGGAGAGGGAATTGGTTTTTGAATCTAAGCTGCATTTTTAATTTAGAAGAAATAGATATCCATAGACATGCAAATTTCTTATTCAGAATGTTGATTTTTGTGGGCAAAATATTATCAAGATAAGCAGAAACATGAAATCATTGGTCAACAAGAAAAACAAAAACAAGTGCTTTTCCCTGGAAAAGATAATGAGCAACAGGTTTTTTACGTTTTAGACAAATACTAAAGATAATATCATATATAATATGATATGTATCTTTCACTTCCAATGTGCTCTGAAATTGAAGACCAAAATACTTATTCAGAAGTAAATGCATAAGTATTGCTATTCCATTTTATTCTTACAGACAGAACATGCATGTTTGAAAGGCTTGGGCTTGATATATACATTTTTGTTGTTGTTGTTATTGTTGTTTGCTTTTTATAATGTTCTTGTGCAACATAGTTATTCATTAGACACAAGTTTCTCCATGTGTAAAAAGAGTACCTTTAGTCCCTACCTTGTCATGTGGTCGTGTGTCCTGAAAGTGCATGTGCAGGGCCCAGCCTGAACCTGGTTTCACATATGGTTATTTCCCTTTCTTCCTCCAATATCACCTGAGATTGGTCCTCCTCTCCTTTAGCTGGCAAGTACTTCATCCTGCAGTCTATCGTCACTGCTCCGGATCATTACGAGAGGGTCAGGTGCTGAGGTAGTAAGGTACTCGGAAGAGAATGACTGCCTGTGATGTAAATTTGTCTTGTTTAAAGAGAAACCAGTTGAAAAAAATAGCAGCTTGATTTCAAACCTCATGGCTGAGGAGGCAGTCTGTCCAGTACAGGACTTCGGAAAGGTCATTGGTGCTGCAAATCACTATTGAACTCAAACTGAAGACCTCAGGCATTGAGGTCTTGAAGTTTGCATTCTGATTTAAAGTCCGGCTATGAAATAGTGTGACTTGTTTTTTTTTTTTTATTCCGACATATTGATGGACATCATTAAGTGGCATCAATCCATACAGTTGTGTTTAGCCGGATATTATATACCTTCTTGGACAGAGAGGCTGAGGGAGAGACAAGAGGAAGAAGGAAATGGTAAGGGGAAGGGATAGATGGATATTTTAGTTATAGAACTGATCCAAGGAATGGTTAAAATAAGGCAGGGAAAAAAAGGTTACAAAATGGCTTGATGCTAAGATCAGAGGTCATACATTTTCTTGTTTCCCTCTAAGTGCACTCTCATTTAAATCATTTATTTGTGGGTTTATTTATTTACCCAATATTTATTTACTATTAACTAATTGCCAGGCAGTGTCCTGGGCATGTGAGACACAATAAAAAAGGCTGATTAACAAGGTCTCTACTCTTGAAAATGATAATCTAATGTGGAAAATAATACACTAACTAAAAATGTAAAAATACGAAAAATAAAGTGACACATTACCTTAAGTGTGCACGAAGAATGCATATAAAGTGGTGTGATATATAAACTGATGAAGTGAACATTTTGTATGTTAGTGCTACGAAGTCTTTACTGAAGAGATAATATTAAAGCCAAGTTCAGAATTCCAAGAAGAAGATTAAAAGCAGTAGCTTTCTGGGGGTGCCTGGGTGGCTCAGTTGGTTGAGTGGCCTACTCTTGATTTTTTTTTTAAAAGATTTTATTTATTTATTTCACAGAGAGAGATCACAAGTAGGCAGAGAGGCAGGCAGAGAGAGAGAGGAAGGGAAGCAGGCTCCCCACTGAGCAGAGAGCCCAATGCGGGGGCTCGATCCCAGGACCCTGAGACCATGACCTGAGCCGAAGGCAGAGGCTTAACCCACTGAGCCACCCAGGTGCCCCACCTATTCTTGATTTTGACTGAGGTCATGATCTCAGGGTCCTGGGGTCCAGCCCAGTGCTCCATGGTCAGCAGAGTCTTTTTGAGGATTCTCTCTCTTCCTCTGCCCTCTCCCCTTTCCCCCTCTCCCCACTTCTGCACTGTCTCTCTCCCTCCCTCTCTAAAATAAATAAATAAATCTTTAAAAAAGAGCACTAGCCTTTTGGGCAGCAAGCTAATTTTTGAAAAAAACCTTAAGATGGAGACCCATTTGGCATGCTCATGGAAAATAAGAGGTGATGTCGCTGGATGACAGTAGTCAGAGATGAGATCTAAGAAGCCAGACCATAACTACAGAAAATATTTTGTCTTTTATTTAAAGTGGACAAAAAAGTGATTGGATAGTTTTGAATTTGATCTATCTTGACTTTTTTCCCCCCCAGCATTTTTTTTTTAAGATTTTATTTATTTATTTGACAGAGATCACAAGTAGGCAGAGAGGCAGGCAGAGAGAGAGGAAGGAAAGCAGGCTCCCCAGTGAGCAGGGAGACCTATGTGGGTCTCAATCCCAGGACCCTGAGATCATGACCTGAGCTGAAGGTAGAGGCTTTAACCCACTGAATCACCCAGGAGCCCCTCCCCCCAGCTTTATGTAGCTGAATTATATAACACTGTATAAGTTTAAGGTATACAATGTAAATATTTGATATATACATATATATTTAGAAATATTTACCACAATAAAATTAGCTAATACATCTGTCATCTCACATAGTGGCTTTTTTTTTTTGGTGGTGAGGATATTTAAGATCTACTCTCTAGCAACTGCTAAGCATACAATATGGTATTAACTATAGTCCCCATGATCTATCTTTATTTTTATTTACTTAATTATTTTTCTCTTTAAAGATTTTATTTATTTATTTGAGAGAGAGAAAGAGAGAGAGTGTGAGAGGGGAGAGGGTCAGAGGGAGAAGCAGACTTCTCATGAAGCTGGGCACCCAGTGTGAGACTCAATCCCAGGATTCTGGGATCATGACCTGAGCCAAAGGCAGTTGCCCAACCAACTGAGCCACCCAGGGCCCCCTCCCCCCCCATCATCTATCTTTAAAAGAGCACTTTGGCTCTTTTAAATGAGGTGGGAGTTGAGATTTGTTTTGCAGCAAAGCTATCAGGACTTTGCTGGTGGAATGGATATGTGGAGGAGGAGGGGACAGAATAGTAATTTACTTGATTATAATACTGCTTACTTCCCCACAGCTGTGGAAGGTGATGATGTGGGGAAGGGTATTTTAGTGTAGGTGGAAGGTTGTTGTGGGAATCAGAGGTTTTGCTTTAGTCTCACTAAGTTTGCATGTTGTATATCCCAGTGGACAAGGAAAGGAAGCAGATGAGTACATTAGTCCAGAGTTCTTGGGACAGGTAAGAAGTGAATTCATAGATTTTGGAATTATTGGCACAAACATGTTGTTTAAAGTCATAGAACTTGATGAGGTGGCCTACAAAAGGAGGGGAGAGACAAGTAATTCTTCCTGTTTAAGGGGACAGATGAGTGGAAGACAGGGAATGACAATAAGTATGCAGAAAGGAAGGTTGAGGAAAGGGAAGGGGAAACAGCGATGCCAAGAGTACAGGGGATAGAATAACCAAAGGAAGCAATTATCACTGACCACTTCAAAGTCATTTATGAAACTGCAGTCTTAGTGGAATGGTGCAGGAAGCCCAGGGATAGTGCTTAGAGTAGGAAATATGAGATGAGGAGTGGAGACAGAAATTATAAAAGCTTTGAAAGTTTACCTGAAAGCAGAGGAAAAAGATGAGGTAGTATATAGAGGCATACAGAATTATGAGGAAATTTCTTATTTTTGCTTTTTCATTTGTTTTTTGTTATGTTTTTCAATAGGGACATACTGTTTGCATACTGACGAGTCTACCCAGCATAAAGGAAGAAACTGATAATGGAAAATGAAATTAGTCATAGGAGGAAGTTTCCTAATGTGAACTTTTTTGATGGGAGCAAGGGGCTTTTCATTCATAGTACTAGGAGATCATCGGTATTACCAATGCATACAATTTTAGGTAGAATGATATTTTACGAGATAAACACAACTTGAAGCAGCGCAGTGTTTATACCTTTAAGAAACCTATAATCATTGGATTTTTTCTGTCATTAAAGATGTATTTATAAAGCAAGTTTAAGTCAGGAACTAATTGTAGGACAATATTATTTAACTGATGATTTATAGCCATAAAATAGCCCACTGATAATTTATAGCCATAAAATACTTTTCATGAGTTTGTCATAAAATCTATTTCTCTAATAATGATAAATAATTCATCAGATCCATACAGTGATTTCTTTGGAAGGTAGAATAAATACTAGAAATACAATGGATTGTTAATTTAAATGGAAATAATTCCATTACCAAAAGTCATACACAAATTTGCCTTCCATATTCATAAGAAGACTTTTCATATTAATTAAAATCTAAAACTGGCATCAGATTACTACAGAACTTTTTAGTAATAGCAACGGTATTTTTTACTATTTGAAATAGGATTGTTTATGAAAGTGTGTGCTATATCGATGATGGATTTCTCTGGGACTTATAAATTTACTTTATGCTGAGATATTGTCAATAGAACTTTGAAGTATGTAAGGTTTTTTTTTTAACTAGTTAAATGCAGTCATTATGAAGAGATATATTTAAATGTGTTTAATGCTCCAGAGAGGTGGCTTTTATTTATCTCTCCATCTCTCTCTTTTCCTTTCTCTCTTTCCCTTTCTCCTCTCCTCTCCTCTCTTCTCCTTTCCCCTCCCCTCCCCCTCCTTTCCCCCTTCTTCCTTTCTTTCTTGTTTCACATTTTTATTTAAATTCTAGTTAGTTAACATATAGTGTAATACTGGTTTCAGGAGGAGAATTTAGTGATTCATCACTTACATGTAACACCCAGTGCTCATCACCAGTGCCCTCCTTAATGCCCACCACCCATTTAGCCCATCCCCCAAACTCGCCTCCAGCAACCTTCACTTTGTTCTCTGTAGTTATGAATTTTTATGGTTTGCCTCCAGAGGGCTGGCTTTTAAAAATATGATTGTCAGTTTTTTATGACTCCTCTTGGTAATAAATTGTTCATTAAATACAGTAATATATGCTTGCTTTTACTATTCAAGCAACACAGGTTGTGTACAGAAAAATTTAATAATCTCAGTCTTTCCCCTTCATACCTCTTTTCTCTGAGTTACTAAACTCTCTGATAGTTGTGTGTTTTTGAACAATTATTTTTGTGTTCATGTGAATATATTCAGATTGATATCTTTACATGCAGAATTTTTTATTTATATTTTCATTTTTTTCTCTCATTGTTTTTAATAGGAAATTTACTCTGCAACTTGTTCTATTCATTTATTATTGTATTATATATCATCATAATCTATGTGTGTGTATGTACACACATATATCTACACATCATGTATGTCATACACTATGATTAATATGATTTTGACAGCTCTAAAGTAAAAGGAGTAAAAATGTATTTGCTATTTAATAATGAAACTGAAAGCCTCTAAATTTCCTACTTCTTTCAAAGTATCTCAACATAATATGTAAGAATAATATTAGCAGGGTTAAAGCGTGAAGAACAGGAAAAGAAAAATATTAGTGATGACTGATTTTTCAGACAGTATTCATGCTTTTTTGCAAAAGCTTCAGTACTATTACTGTTTAAATGTGTCTGAGTACTTTTAGGGTAGCTTTTAAACAGAAAAAATTAGTTCTCACATTATAATTATATAATTCTTTTAAGTTTTTAAAATATCTTTTTTATTATCTGAAGAGAATGCTAAAAGCTTTACACATTTTTTTAAATAAGTGACTATAGTCAGATCTCTTTAGGTGTTGGAAGTGAAAATAAAAATATAAATTATCTGTTATCTTGAAGTGTCTTAATTACAATGAAAGCATGAGAAGAGCTCTATTTCAATAAGTAGGTAATGTTAAAAGTATTATAATTACCCTTTTGCTAGTGTGATGGTTAACTTACCAGGACCAGGGAAGAATTGAAGTGAGATTTACTGAGACATAGAATGTGCCACCCCTGTACTTCAAGATTTGAATACATTGTCTAATTTAGATCCAATGAAAACCTTATAAAGGAACAATGACAAACACTCATGCTCATACATAATGCATTTCTGAAAATTGTTTTGAAAATTGAATATTAAAAAGTGGCACATTAGACTTATATACTACAAGTGGATCCTATTTTGAGTAAGAATGAATACAAGATCATTAAACAGAATTTGCTTAACTCAAATCATTATAAAGCCATAAATGATCATTTAAACAAATGTTTCTTAATATCAAATAATGATGAATGATATTGATTTCTGTATTATCTTTAAAACTATATACTTTTTTCTAACACTATATTTATTTTTGGAATTTATTCTCTTGAGTATCACAGTAAAGATCAGAGGAATTACATTTTCTTGTATGTTTTCTCTGTGGGGGAAAACTCCATCATGAGCAATAGGAATACTGGATCTAAGGAAATGAGCTAATAAAAATGTTCAGCTAACTTGTAATGTTATTTAATAAACAGCACTTTGCTACTATGAAGAGGGAATTGAGGGGCACTTGGGTAGCTCAGTCGGTTATGCCTCTGCCTTCGGCTCAGGTCGTGATCTCAGGATCCTGGGATCAAGTCCTACATCTGGCTCCCTGCTCAGTGGGGAGCCAGCTTCTCCCTCTGCCTGCTGCTCCCCTTTCTTGTGCTCTCTCTGCCTGTCAAATGAATAAACAAAATCTTGAAAACAAAAAGAAGGAATTGGGTATAGTAGGTGGAGCACAAGAGAAGTTTCAGGAGAATTTAAGATAACTATGTAGTCATAATGTCTTCAGTAAGGAAGGCACTTGTTTAAATAAATGTTTGGTTATCTTTATGAAGTAACCAGTGATAAATTGTATCAGCATCAAAAGTTGTATGGACCCATCCATGTCACTTTACATTTGGATACTGGGTATTACTTTATATGAATATTATCTCCAGATTTTTTTTATCACTACTTACTGTGTTTCACTAAATGTGGACTATGTTTTCCTATATAATAATTTCTAACTAAATAAACAGCATTAACACTTGTAGAAGACTTTCATTTTAATGTTTTTCCCCCTCATTCCTGTGCCATAGCAGGAGCAACAATCATAAAATAGTCAAATAGTCCCTGCTATGCAGAAAAGTATGAGAAACATTAGAATTCATGTAATTATTTGGGACTGATTAAAGATTATTTGAGGCATGAAATTATGACATTATTAGAAAAGATGGTTTGGCATGAACAATATATTACTGTTTGAAAATGTAGATTGTATGCAATCCAAATGTATGGACTGGAAAACTTCTTCTATGTACTTCTGTCCATTCTGCAAATGAGAGCCTTGAGAATGAGGTACCAAAGTAATTAGTTTTGAGTGTCTAGAGACGTGAGTTGAATTTAAGGCTTGTAAATTATTTTATTATGAGCTTTTTAGTATATTATGTTATCTTTTATCTAAATTCCAAAGATAAAATTTGTCTTCTTTTTTATTGTTAAATAAAGCATTAAAAATATAAGTTTGGTTTTCCAGTTGTGGATTAGATGGATTTAAACATGCACTTCTTTATCTTCCACTGAACTCTAGTATAAAACAGGCACAACCTATGGGATACTATTTGGAAACTTGGGAAGGTATGTATTAGTAGGCAGATTGGTAAAAGAAGACCAGAGTTTGAAGTATCACCAAACTAGTGGTGAGTTATTGTTTTTTCCCCTCTAGCATCCCCAAGCTTGAACTTTACTTAAATATAATAAAAAAAACCCAGGTGTGGAAACTGTGGTACGGAGAAAAGTCCAGGAGAAATCTAATTCTGGCTCATTGGGTGGAAAGATAACTTCTAAATCTCAAAAGAATGGGAAATCCCCCTTTTATTGTCTTTATGCTCTGTTTTATGCTCTAGCTAAGTGGTACCAGCCAGGTAAAGGGAGCCTATAAGACTCAAAAGTCTAAGGTCAGGGCACATTCCTATCTCTTCTTGGGTATAAGAGAATAAGGCCCAAATCCATTGTTTAGGTATTCCCCCCACCTTGTTCTTTAGAAATAGACAACATTTACCTAGAGGATCCCAAAGGAGAACCAATGGAACTAGAATATATAGGAAAGGTAGATGATGAGAAGGAGGAATGTGAGAAAATGACCCTATTAAGTTTCTTAAAAATTTCTGAACTCATTGTATTGTGCATGAATGAGTCTACTCCAAAGAAACTTTGAGAATTGATCTAGTGGGTAGAATTCTGCCCAGTACTAGACTGAATTATCCTGGGTGGCAGAAATATTAAACAAGTCTAAATAATACTGCAAGATATTTTGAACTGACATTGGAATCACAACCCACAGATCACTAAAACAAAAATAATCTATATTCTCTTTGGGATATAAACAGGACTCCAAATCTAAAAAGCAATATTAAAAATATCCAGACTAGAATTTACTCTGAGAGTAGAGTAGAATTACTCTACTCTACTCTCAGAGTAGAATTACTCAACATGCAAAGAACCATGAAAATTTCAATACACATGGAAAATTATCAGAATACCAAAGATGAGATGAGAAACATTTGAATTATGTGAAAAGTTTTACTGTAGGTTTTCTTAAAATGATTGAAACATTTTTATTCAAATATCAAAATAGAAAGTATCAGCAAAAAGTAGATAAAATAAGGAAAAATCAAGTGGAAATTTAGATTTGAAGACATAAAATATTTGAAGACATAATAAAAACTTCCCAAGTTTGTCAAAAGATATAAAATGACAGATTCAAAAGCTGAGCAAATCCTAAACAGGACATACCCAAAGAAATCTGTGCCCATATACATTGTTCAAAATTACTCAAAACAGAGAAAAAAATCTTGAAAGCATCCAGAAAAATAAAATGTTGGCTATAGGGTAGAATGATTTGAATAACTGAAGATATCTTAATAGAGACCAGGGAGACCAGAGGTGGCAAACTTTGTTTTTTTAATTGTTACAAGAAAACTGCTATCAACCCAGAATCTTATACCAGGGAATATTTGCTTCAAGAATGAAAGTGAAATGAAGACACTCTCACATGAATGAAAACAAAGAGAATTTATAGCTATCAGACCTGCTCAAAAAATAATTGCTAAAGAAAAATCTTCAGATGAAGGGAAATCATACCAGAAGATAACTTTTGGAAGGTCAGTATGAATAATAAGCAACAATAATAAGCAACAGTATCAATAATAAGCAACAGTATGAATAATAAGAAATAGCAAATATCTGGGTGAGTATAATAGTCTATTCTATTTTTGAGTTATGTAAAACATGTTTGAGAATAGATTGCTAAAACACATTAACATTGTCAAATGGCAGTTTCAGTAAATGCAAATTTCATAGATAAGTACACAGATCTCTTAGACAACTATAGCAAAGAGAAGAGTAAAGGGACATATGTGGTGATAAAGTTTCTTCAGTATAACTAAGGGGGTTAAGTATGTATTTTTTAGTTCAAAAAGCAACCACGAAAAAATGTATGCACACACATTCCCAAAAAGATACAGTCCAACTCACAGCAGATAAATTAAAATTGAATACTAAAAATGGCCAAAGAGCTCAAGGAAGAGATAGAATGAAAAGTAACAAAAAACAGTGGGAAAAATGGAAAACAAATAATGATCAAAATTCAAATACATAAACAATAACATTAAATGTAGACAAACATACAAATAAAAATATAGAGGTTGTCATATCAATTCAAAGATATCCTGAGCATATTCTATCTATAAGATACAGATTGCCAATATCAGGAAAAAAAGAGGGTATGTGCCATAGCCCCCACAGACATTTAAAAAAACTACAAAAGGAAGCACAAATTTAAAAACTTACATGAAATGAACTAATTACACTGAAAAACAATCTGACAAAAGCCACTGAAGGTTAAGTAGCCTGAATAGCCCTTTAGCTATTAAAGAAATTAAATTTGTAATAAAAATTTTTCCAAAAAACAAATCTCCAGGGTCAGAACATTTTATTGTCAACCTTAGCAAAAGCAAAACATTTAAAGAAATACCATAAATGTTCAAAATCTCCAGAAAATAGAAGAGAAGTATAATCGTTTCCTACTGCTCTGATGATTCTGTAACAATCATCAGAAATCTAGTGGCTCAAAACAACAGCCATTTATTATCTTACAGTTTCTGTAAAAAGTCCAGTTACTGCTATCTGGGTTCATTGTTAAAGTCTCGCAAGGATGAAATCAAGGTATCACCTAGGAATGCTAGGTCATCTGAATATCAGAGTCCTTTTTAGAAGTTGTAGAATTGGGATCTTCACGGCTCAAGGTCACCTGCTGGTCCCTGGCTTGTGATCATGCCAGAACAAGGCATTTTGTTTCTTCAGCCTTCAAGCCTGAAGGTCAATGCTTGTCTGCCTGTCTGTCTCTTTCTCCCCTACTCTCTCCCCATCTCTCTGACCATGTTAAAGATCTCACCTGATTAGGTCAGGCCTACCCAGAATAATCTCCCATTTTTAACTCAAAATCTACTGCTTATGGATTTTAATCACTTTGAGAAAATCCCTTCTGACATGTCAAATAACATGGGCCCTATCTCATTCACAAGTCCTGCTCGTACTCAAAAACAGGGATTACACAGAGTGTACACACTAGAGTGTGGAAATCTTGAGCCCATCTTTTTTATTATTTTTTAATTAACATATAATGTATTATTAGACCCAGAGGTACAGGTCTGTGAATCGCCAGGTTTACACACTTCACAGCACTCACCATAGCACATACCTTCCCCAATGTCCATAACTCAACCCCCCTCTCCCTACTCCCCTCCCCCAGCAACCCTCAGTTGTTTTGTGAGATTAAGAGTCTCTTATGGTTTGTCTCCTTCCCGATCCCATCTTGTTTCATTTATTCTTTTATTAACTTCCAAACCCCCCATGTTTCCTCTCAACTACCTCATATCAGGGAGATCCTATGATAATTGTCTTTCTCTGATTGACTTATTTCGCTAAGCATAGTACCCTCTAGTTCCATCCATGTGCTTGAAAATGGCAAGATTTCATTTCTTTTGATGGCTGCATAGTATTCCATTGTATATACACATCACTTCTTCTTTATCCATTTTTCTGTTGATGGACATCTAGGTTCTCTCCATAGTTTGGCTATTGTGGACATTGCTGCTATAAACATTTGGGTGCACATGCCCCTTCAGACCACTACATTTGTATCTTTGGGGTAAATAACCAGTATTGCATTGCTGGGTCATAGGGTAGCTCTATTTTCAACTTTTTAAGGAACCTCCATGCTGTTTTCCAGAGTGGCTGCACCAACTTTCATTCCCACCAACAGTGTAGGAGGGTTCCCCTTTCTCCGCATCCTTGCCAACATCTGTCATTTCCTGACTTATTAATTTTAGCCATTCTGGCTAGTGTGAGGTGATATCTCACTGTGGTTTTGATTTGTATTTTCCTGATGCTGAGTGATGTGGAGCACTTTTTCATGCATCTGTTGGCCATCTGGATGTCTTCTTTGCAGAAATGTCTGTTCATGTCTTCTGCCCATTTCTTGATTGGGTATTGAGTTTGACAAGTTCCTTATAGATTGTGGATATTAGCCCTTTATGTGATATGTCGTTTGCAAATATCTTCTCCCATTCTGTCAGTTGTCTTTTGGTTTTGATGACTGTTTCCTTTGCTGTGCAGAAGCTTTTGATCTTGATGAAGTCCCAATAGTTCATTTTTGCCCTTGCTTCCCTTGCCTTTTGCAATGTTTTTAGGAAGAAGTTGCTGTGGCTGAGGTCGAAGAGGTTTCTGCCTGTGTTCTCCTCAAGGATTTGCATGGATTCCTTTCTCCCATTGAGATCCTTCATCCATTTTGAGTTTATTTTCATGTTGGTGTAAGGAAATGGTCCAGTTTTATTTTTCTGCATGTGGCTGTCCAATTTTCCCAACACCATTTGTTGAAGAGGCTGTCTTTTTTCCATTGGAGATTCTTCCCTGCTTTGTTGAAGATTAGGTGACCATAGAGTTGAGGGTCTATTTCTGGGCTCTCTATTCTGTTCCATTGATCTATGTGTCTGTTTTTGTGCCAGTACCATACTATCTTGATGATAACAGCTTTGTAATAGAGCTTGAAGTCTGTAATTGTGATGCCACCAACTTTGGCTTTCTTTTTCAATATTCCTCTGGCTATTCAAGATATTTTCTGATTCCTATAAATTCTAGGATTATTTGTTCCATTTCTTTGAAAAAAATGGATGGTATTTTGATAGGCATTGCATTAAACGTGTAGATTGCTTTAGGTAGCATAGACATTTTCACAATATTTGTTCTTCCAATCCACGAGCATGGAGCATTTCTCCATTTCTTTGTGTCTTCCTCAATTTCTTTAGATTTTTTGCCTCTTTGGTTAGGTTTATTCCTAGGTATCTTATGGTTTGGGGTGCAATTGTAAATGGGATTGACTTCTTAATTTCTCTTTCTTCTGTCTTGTTGTTGGTGTAAAGAAATGCAACTCATTTCTGTACATTGATTTTATATGCTGACACTTCACTGAATTCCTGTACAAGTTCTAGCAGATTTGGAGTGGAGTCTTTTGGGTTTTCCACATAAAGTATCATATCATCTGCAAAGAATGAAAGTTTGAGCTCTTTGCCAAATTGGATGCCTTTAATTTCTTTTTGTTGTCTGATTGGTGAGGCTAGGACTTCTAGTACTTCTAGTACTTCTAGTACTGTTGGATATCAGTGGTGATAATGGACATTCCTACCGTGTTCCTGACCTCAGTGGAAAAACTCTCAGTTTTTCTCCATTGAGAATGATATTTGCGGTGGGTTTTTCATAGATGGCATTGGTGATATCGAGGTGTGTACCTTCTATCTCTACACTTTGAAGAGTTTTAATCAAGAATGGATACTGCACTTTGTCAAATGCTTTTTCAGCATCTATTGAGAGTATCATATGGTTCTTGTTCTTTCTTTTATTAATGTATTATAACACATTGATTGATTTGTGGATTTTGAACCAACCTTGCAGTCCTGGAATAAATCCCACTTGGTCGTGGTGAATAATCCTTGCAATGTACTGTTGGATCCTATTGACTAGTATTTTGGTAAGAATTTTCACATCTGTGTTCATCAAGGATATTGGTCTGAAATTCTCCTTTTTGGTGGGATCTTTGTCTGGTTTTGAGATCAAGGTAATGCTGGCCTCATAAAATGAGTTTGGAAGTTTTCCTGCCATTTCTATTTTTTGGAACAGTTTCAGGAGAATAGGAATTAATTCTTCTTTAAGTGTTAGAATTCCCCTGGGAAGCCATCTGGCGCTGGGGTCTTGTTTGTTAAGAGATTTTTGATGACTGTTTCAATCTCCTTACTGGATATGGATCTGTCCAGGTTTTCTATTTCTTCTTGGTTCAGCTGTGGTAGTTTATATGTCTGTAGGAATGCATCCATTTTTTCCAGATTGTCAAATTTGTTGTTGTGTAGTTGCTCATAATATGTTCTTATATTTGTTTGTATTTCTTTCGTGTTCGTTGTGATCTCTCCTTGGTCATTCATGATTTTATTTATTTGGGTTCTTTCTCCTTTCCTTTTAATAAGTCTGGCCAGGGTTTTATCCATCTTACTAATTCTTTCAAAGGACCAGCTCCTAGTTTCATTGATTTGTTCTGCTGTTCTTTTGGTTTCTATTTCATTGATTTCTGCTCTGCTCTTTATTATTTCTCTTCTCCTGCTAGGTTTAAGCTTTCTTTGTTATTCTTTCTCCAGGTCCTTTAGGTGTAGGGTTAGATTGTGTATTTGAGACCTTTCTTGTTTCCTAAGAAAGAGTTGTATCACTATATATTTTCCTCTCAAGCATACCTTTGCTTTATCCCACAGATTTTGAACTGTTGTGTTTTCATTATCATTTGTTTCCATGAATTTTTTCAATTCTTCTTTAATTTCCTCATTGACCCATTCATTATTTAGAAGGATGCTGTTTAGTCTCCATGTATTTGGGTTCTTTCCAAATTTCCTCTTGTGATTGAGTTAGGGCTTCAGAGCATTGTGTTCTGAAAATATATAGGGAATGATCTGTCTTTTAGTACCAGTTCAGACCTGATTTGTGATCCAGGATGTGATCTATTCTGGAGAATGTTCCATGTGCACTAGAGAAGAATGTGTATTCTGTTGCTTTGGGATGAAATGTTCTGAATATATCTGTGATGTCCATCCAGTCCAGTGTGTCATTTAAGGCCTTTATTTCCTTGTTGATCTTTTGCTTGGATGATCTGTCCATTTCAGTGAAGAGAGTGTTAAAGTCCCCTACGATTATTGTATTATTGTCTATGTGTTTCTTTGATTTTGTTATTAAGTGTTTTATATAGTTGTCTGCTCCCATATTAGGGGCATAGATATTTAAAATTGTTAGATACTCTTGTTGGACAGGCCCTTTGAGTATGATATAGTGTCCTTCCCCATCTCTAATTATAGTCTTTGGCTTAAAATCTAATTGATCTGATATAAAGATTCCCATTCCAGCTTTCTTTTGATGTCCATTAACATGGTAAATTGTTTTCCACCACTCACTTCAAATCTGGAGGTGTCTTTGTGTCTAAAATGAGTTTCTTGTAGACAGGATATTGATGGGTTTTGTTTTTTTATCCATTCTGATATCCTATGTCTTTTGATTGTGGCATTTAGCCCATTTGCACTCAGGGTAACTATTGAGAGATATGAATTTAGTGCCATTGTATTGCCTGTATCGTGACTATTACTGTATATTGTCTCTGTTCCTTTCTGGTCTACTACTTTTAGGCTGTCTCTTTGCTTAGAGGACCCCTTTCAATATGCCTTAAAGAGCTGGTTTGGTGTTTACAAGTTCTTTTACTTTTTGTTTGTCCTGGAAGATTTTTACCTTTCCTTCTATTGTCAGTGATAGCCTAGCTGGATATAGTATTCTTGGCTGCATGTTTTTTCTCATTTAGTGCTTTGAATATATCATGCCAGTTCCTTCTGGTCTGCCAGGTCTCTGTGGATAAGTCTTCTGCCAATCTAATATTTTTACCATTGTATGTTATAGACTTCTTGTCCTGAGCTGCTTTCAGGATTTTCTCTTTGTCTCTAAGACTTGTAAATTTTACTATTAGATGATGGAGTGTGAACCTATTCTTATTGATTTTGATGGGGGTTCTCTGTGCCTCCTGGATTTTGATGCTTGTTCCCTTTGCCATATTAGGGAAATTCTCTACAACAATTCTCTCCAATATACCTTCTGCTCCCTTCCCTCTTTCTTCTTCTTCTGGAATCCCAATTATTCTAATGTTGTTTTGTCTTATGATATCACTTATTTCTCGAATTCTCTCCTCATGGTCCAGTACTTGTTTGTCTCTCTTTTGCTCAGCTTCTTTATTCTCTGTCATTTGGTCTTCTATATCACTAATTCTCTCTTCTGCCTCATTTATCCTAGTAGTAAGAGGCTCCATATTTGATAGCACCTCATTAATGCTTTTTTGATTTAGGCTTGGTTAGATTTTAGTTCTTTTATTTCTCCAGAAAGGGCTTTTATTTCTCCAGACAGGGTTTATCTAATATCCTCCATGCCTTTTTCAAGCCCAGCTAGCACCTTGAGAATTGTCATTCTGATCTCTAGATCTGACATATTACCAATGTCCAAATCAATTAGGTCCCTAGCCTTTGGTACTGCTTCTTGTTCTTTTTTTTTTTTTTTTTTTTGTGTGTGGTGAGTTTTACTGCCTTGTCATTTTATCCAGATAAGAATACATGATGGAGAGAATAAAATATTAAAAGGGTGGCAAAGACCCCAGGAAAATGTGCATTAACTGAATCAGAAGAGACCCCAAATCCTGGGGGGAAGAAATGGGGCAAAAAGAAGTACAGGGAAGAAAATAATAATAATAATAAAAAAGAAAGAGAAAAAAAAGAAAGAAAATATGTATATTAGACTGGTGAATAGAACAGAGCCACCCACTGAATTTTGGGAGTTTTTTGGTCTCTTAGAAAAACTACCTCCCAAAATTTTAAAGAAAGAAAAATACACACACACACACACACACACACACACACACACACACACACAATAAGGGTAAACATGATTAAGGGATGGAATATGACTATAAAGATGAAAATTTTTAGAAAAATCTAAAAAAGGAGTTGATAAGTTTGTTGGGAAAGAAAGAAAAAGAAAGTGGAGAGAATTTGCTCAGGCCTGGAGACGAGAACAAAGTCCTGTGCTAGATTTAGGGTATATTTTGATCTATAGGAAGCAGTTGTATCCCATATTTTTTTAGAAGAAAAAACCCTATGTGTATACAAAAAATAAAGTTAGATACAATGAAGGATAAAATATGACTATAATAATGAAGGTTCAAAAAGATTTTTTTTAATGATAGTTACTGTTAAGATAAACCAGTTAAAAAATGTTAAAAGAAGAAAGAGTAAAAGTTTAAAAAGTTTAGAATAAGAAAATAATAAAAAAAAATAACTTTGCATGACTAAAGAATCATGGGGAGAAAGCCATGAATTCCATGCTTTGCTTTCTCCTCTGGAATTCTGCTGTTCTGCTTGATAAGTGAACTTGATCTTGGCTGGATTTCTTGCTGATCTTCTCGGGGAGGGGTCTGTTGTGGTGATTCTCAAGTGTCTTTGCCCGAGGTGGAATTGCACAGCCCTTGCCAGGGCCTGGCTAAGTACTCTGCTCGGGTTCGCTTTCAGGAGATTTTGTTCCCTGAATGCTTTCTGTAGAGTTCCGTAGGACAGGAATGAAAATGGTGGCCTTCCAATCTCCAGCCCTGAGGAGCCAAGAGCGCGAGAGCTCAGGGCCCCACTCTTCATTGCACCCACAGAGAAAAGCGCTCAATCACTCCTATCTCCTTGGCCTCTGGCCGTGCTCCAAGCTCACCCAGCCTGTGACCAAACGTCTCTGTCTCTGGCACACAACCTTGCCTGGAGTTTCCAAACCCAGCAGATCCCTGCCACTCTTCCAGGGGGGTGTCCCCTCATCTGCCACTTGTGGGGTCCCTGCTCAAAGAGCAGTGACATGACTGTGCCATGGGGTTGAGAGCTCACTTCTCAGCTCTGTCTCTGTAGCTTCCCTGTTTTAATACCTGCAAGCTCTGTGACACTCAGACACCCCTGATCCTTCTGTGACCCCATGGAACCTGAGACTACACTGTCCCTGCAAGGGCTCCACCCCCGCTTAGCCTCTGGAGTGATGTCCCTCAGTGAAGCAGACTTTTAAAAATTCTGATTTTGTGCTCCATTGCTCCACCGCTTGCCGGGAGCCAGCCCCTACCTCCGCAGTCTATCTTCCTGTCACTTTGGATTCACTTCTCCGCAGGTCCTACCTTTCAGAAAGTGGTCAATTTTCTGTTTCTAGAATTTCTGCTCTTCTTCTCTTTGGCCTCTTGTTGGATTTGTAGGTGTTCAGAATGGTTTGGTAAACTATCTAGCTGATCTCCTGCTACTTGATGTCATCTAAGCCTACTACTCCTCTGCCATCTTGACACCTCCCCTCTTGAGTCCGTCTTAAAATCCTGTCTGCCGTAAGGAGATAACACTTCCCAATTTACTATATAAACCTACAGTCCCACTCCTGGACATTTACTCTAGAAAAAGGAAAAGTTACCTTCATATAACAACCTGCAGATGATCATTTATAGAAGCTTTATTAATAATAGCCCCAAACAAGAAACAACCAAATGTTCTTCAACAGATGAGTGAATAAACACTATGTGGTACTATATCTATTCAATGGAATAATAATGAGCAATATAAAACAAACAAACAAACAAAAAAAAAATGCACTATTGACACTTGCAAAAACTTGGAAGAATTTCAGAGACCGTACACTGAATGAAGGAAGCCCATCTTAACAGGTTGCATATGATATAGCTTCATTTATATGACATTCTTGAAAAAGCAAAACAGAATAATGGAGGGTTAAGTCATTGGTTACTGATAGCTACAGATAGGGTGGATGATTATAAAGGGGTAATTTGAAGGAGTTTTTTTGGAGGGATTATGGATGTTTTCTAGATCTTGATTGTGGAGGACTATATACAAAAAAAAAAAAAAAGGAAGAAGAAAAACAAAAAGGAAGAAAAAAGACCGTGTAATTTAAAAAAATAAGCCAAAAAAATGAAAAAAAATATTTCACTGTTAGACCAACTGGGTAAAGAGTGAAAAAGGAAAAAAAAATGCCACATTATTCATAAAGCTATACATTATAAAACCATAAGGTTTTCTAAGCTTCTTTGGTCCATTTTCTGTTCAGACTTGGAATCAGTCATTTTTTTCTAGGAGGCTTATTTTATTTTAGTAGAAAATGGCATATTAATCTTTCTGATAGAGGCAGTTACTGACTCTGGATGTGTCATAGTTTCTAACCCTTTTATGTGGACAGAAACAGGAAACGTTTTTTAATATAAAATACATTACTTTCTAAGATAAAATACATTGTGAGTTCAAACTGCTACTCCCAATTTAAATTCTAGACCACATAGTGTTTATGTAACTCTTCAACTCATATCTATTCCTTTTTCTCACAAAGAATCATGGTTCTCAAGGACTCAAAGGGTGATATAATAAAAATATGATTAATTATTTTTTACTTTCTTTTACATTATACATAAAACATTCTCAGAATGGTAACACAACACTCATTTGATTTCTGAAAATTTTTAAATATTTTAAAAAATTATTTTATTTTGTATGTAGCCATTGCATAATTTCTTTTTGTTTCTAATTTATTCTGTTCTACTTATGAATATATATTTATCATAAACCACTTTGTATCAGTAATTCTATAATCATTTTAATTTCAAATGCTCATTGAAAGAAATCTGGGAAATAAACTTCCCTGAAAATTTGCATGTTGAAGACAGTTTACCTGCAGTGTTTGTACCTGGAAAGCAGATTAGGTAGAAAAAAAAAAAAATCCTTGGATGAATTTCTTTTTTATATCAAGAAAGTGTTCATAATTTTACTTTATTCTTCTATTAAAAAGTTTTTGACATTTGAATTTTTTTCACCCTTACAAGTAACTTCTCTGTTTACCTGTTTGCATGAAGGTTTTCTTTTTCTTTTCTTTTCCTTTAACATCCATAATTTGCTAGGATATTTCTTAGTGTTATGTGTTATAGTTTTTTCCAAGTATGTTGTACTTTTTCAATATGGGGTTTCAAACCTTCTTTAATTTTATTTTCATGAACTTTTCTAGAATTTTATTTCTAATGTGATTACTTGCTTTTTTTTTTCACCCTCTGGTATTCCTAATATATGAAAGTTGGGTATATTTTGCTTGTCTTTGAAATTTTCATTTTTTATAATTATTTTCATTTCTTTTTTGTATATTCAGTGTTTGTTCTTTTACCTCTTTTAATACATAATCTATGTGTATTTCTTTTTGTGTTCTCTCTAGTTTAGACTTTTGTCATGTCCCAGATCTACTATGTGTGTATGGGATTTGACTTCATTTCTTTCTGTTCATCTGTATGCAAAATTATTTTTTCTGAAGTTTCAGTGGGAAATGCCCAGAATGGCCAGCAATCCCTGTATCAAGAGATGAAAGATTACTCCAAAGTTTGCTGTGAAAGAGAGGAGAAGGCAAGGGGGTCAAGGCTCAGAGACAAAGACCCTTTGCTCTTCTTTGCTCCTGCCTTTATTGATCCTCAGGATAATCACAAGCCTTTATCACTGTTTCTCAAGCACAGGATGTCTGACAAGAGGTCTTCCTGAAACTAGGAGGGTCTGTTTATGGAAAGAAATGACATGTTAATCTGCGTGTTCTACAATTGTGAAACATAGCCTCAGGGACAATACACACATCTCTTAGATGACAGAGCAGCCCTTTGGGCTGAGAAAGCTTCAGGGAAGGCCATTCCCCCAGGCCTTGCAATGGCAGAGTGGCCCTGCAGGCCTCAGCATTGCAAAGGCCTAGGCCTTCACCGAAACCTTCCCTCACCCTCAACAGCTTCTGTATTACATTTTAGCAAGCCAGGTATTATGGCTGATTTCATGCTCATTAACCTCAACAGGGAGACATAACTTTTTTTTTTTTCTAACTTCATAACTCTAGAATTTCCTCATCTGTAAAGTTTTAAACACATTTTTAAGACTTCTTTGCTCTGTTTTCTGGATCTTCTTTTTCTTTTGTCTTTGTTGTCCCTGTTGTGTCACATTCGAAATCTATTTTTAGTAGTTTTTCTTCAGAATGGAGCTTTGTCCTGGAAGTATGCTATGGCTAGTTGGCTTTGAGCATGCATGAGACGAAAACTTAGTGACCTTCAAACCTCCTTATAGCCCTTTACACTCACACACTTTTGGAGTATGTTAACCCCTTGTAGTTTTCCTATCAACTCACTGAGGTTTCAAGTAAATAATTAATGGTTATCCTGAAAATTTTAGCTCTCAGATATTCCAGTACTTCCTGTTACTTCGTCATGTACACTCAGGTAGGTTTTGTAGTTGGTGGTGGTTTATCTTCTTTCACTCCTATTTTGGGTTATGTGAGAATATTTTTCTACGTTGTATTGTTGTATACATCTTCTGTGAGTTTTTTTGTTTGTTTGTTTTCTGGTTTGGTTGTCTGGTTGTTTTGTTTGACTTTATTGGGCAATTTAGACAGCTGCTTTCTTGCCTGAATCTTATTTCCAAGAAGTTTTTGTTAAAGGTACCCCCATTTTTGTTCCTTAATGTTCCTGTAGTCCAAATCAGCTTTAGCATCAGAGTAACTATTTTATCTTTTTTTCGTGTTTACGTTACTTGGTAATAATTTGTTGAGTGATGTATATAAACCAGGTATTTTTCTAAGTGCTAGCAGAATAAATAAATGTTATGATACCTATCCTTCTTCTCAGATTAAGGGTCTATGGAGTAGATGTAATAAGAAATATTTTTAACATAATGTGACCAATGCACATAGGTCATTTTCACTTTGCCCACCAGCTACTCCTTTTCTCTCTTCATGGCTTGTTTCAGACGCCATCTCCTCTCTGAAAATCTCTTTGCAGCCTTGCTTTCCACATCTTCTCACCACCATCCCAAAAGGCACACTATAGAATTAGGCCTCTGTCCACCTTTTTCTTTTTCTTTTCCTTTTTTTTTTTTTTTTGGAGAGAGAAAATGACTTATAAATGTTGTATCCCTCACCCAGAAAAATGCTGTTTTCTTCTCACCCTTAGAATTTGGGTTTCTTTTTCTTTTCTTTTTTTTTTTTTAAGATTTTTATTTATTTATTTATGTGACAGAGAGAGACAAAGTGAGAGAGGGAACACAAGCAGGGGTAATGGGAGAGGGAGAAGCAGGCTTCCTGCCAAACAGAGAGCCTGCTGCCAGGCTCAATCCAGTGTAAGTGAAGGCAGACGCTTAACGACTGAGCCACCCACGTGCCCCTAGAATTTGGGTTTCTTAAAGGCAGGTGTTTTTGCTGTTGTTTGTTTATAGCTCCAACAGAATATAATGTGGGCCACATAGCTGCTGATAAATACTGAATGACTGATTCTAATATTTTAAAGTTTGCTAAAAATTTAAAAAGAGATAAATAATTCCACTCTGAAAATAAAAGTTTCATAGAGAAGATACATTTGATCTGTGTCTTGAAGTCTTGAAGTCATCAATAAGCATTTGGCAAAATGCTTATAATTATCTTTTTTCAGAGATAGGTATTTTATTTCTTAGCTAGAGTTTAAATTCCTCATAAACGAATCTGCTCTATTGATTGGCTTCCCAATGAGTTAATGTCCTTAATGAAGGCTTCCTAAGTAACATATTCCTGCTACTTTTAAATTGCAAAATTCAGTGAAACTAAGAACATAGAATTAATGTAAGTTGATTCTTGCTAAGAACCATTTGTGGGAATCTGTAGTTGATTCAGTTATCAGAATAATGTTATTATGAGCAGTTATAGTCATTTCATGAAAAAATTCCTTTTAAGCTCTCAATTTCCTGAGTCCTTTTTGGTTTTTAAGGGCTAAGTTCAGTTTTTCCCCAAATGGCTCAAAGCTATTGTATTTTTCCTTCACAATATGTCTAAATGGCTGCTCTTCTTCCCTTTAGGTTTTTCTCTTTATTGACCAGAACTTCATTCTTTTTCTCTAAATTAAACGTGAAAAGTAATTTTCAAAATCGTGTGCTTTACACTTCCATACATTGAATCATTTTTTGGCCAAGATCACCTCTATATGAAACTTATTTTTACTCAAAAACTTGCTTAAATAGTTGCTTTCTTTAAAACATATTACTTAGTGATTCAGTATAAATCTAATTGTATTTTGCAGAAAGACAAGTCAAGTGTATTAAAAAGGCTGTGATGATTGATTTAGAATGGATTTATCACATCATGGCTTTATAATTCTTCAACCTTTTAATATACTTGGACAACTTACCAGAATCGTATCATACTCATATCATCACCACTTAATTCCCCCTCCTGACCACATACATAGTGATTCAAATATATACCCTTCTGTAAAGGGTCAGAGGCTGGAAATATTGGTGAAAGTTTGTATATCTTTCATCAAGCTTGGCCATAAAATTATTGAGAACCATGGTAAAAGGTGTACTTCCAAGAGCAGGAGGTTTCCACTCTGGTTTATACATAATCGTTGAAACTACAAAAGCAGTGTCTCTGTGTGTGGGTACATGTGTCTTCTGGCATTTCCATGACAATCACTGGATTCCCTTTGTCTTGAAAGTTAAATTTACCATAAAGCATAACAAGAGGAAAAAAAAAAACATGTTATTTCAGAAATATATTTTATATGTTTAAATAAAAAAATAGATTTTAAAAATATGTTGAAATATATGCTAATCTAAAGAGTCATAAATATAAAAGTAAAATACGTAATAGCTATGATCATTTTCATGTGTTATTTATCAAAGTTATTCTTGTTTATTGCATGTATCTCCTAACTTAAAATTATATAAACTATATCGGGTAGACATTATTATTATTAATTTATTTTTAACCCATGAGAGAAATAAAATTCATAAAGTTTAAGTAAATTCTTAAAATGAAGTAAAACTTGCTCCATTTTGGAGGATTTATTCAAAATAACTCAAGTGAAATGCTTTGCAAATACAAAGAGAACTGAAGTTTATTTTGCAATAGTATTTTATACTGTATCACCCAGAACTTCCCAAAGTGATGTGTTCACAAAGCATTTTTGTGAGCATGCACTTGTGTGTGTATTTATGTAGGTTCTAGTATCCCAAATAGTGATCTTTGGAAAACACTATGAGATCAGTCACCTATCCCCTTCATTGAATTACCTTCATCTTGAGTTTCTGTCCATTAATATTACTTCTATAATGTTCATCTGCACATTCCTCTGTTAGGGACTATAAGTGAAAATAACACTTGGATGACTTCCTTGAAAATTTGGTATAGTTTTAATTTAGATAGTATATTTGGCTTTTAGAAAAATCTATAGTTAGGTGCCCTTGAGCCCTTAATATGATTTTGGCACTTAGTTTATTTTAAACATTAGAAACTTAGACAGAAAACTTAAAATAACCTTTTTTTAATAAGTCAACAAAGTCACACTGTTTCATTATTCTCGGTTGGTAGTGGAGAGAAAGCCAATACTAGAGAGATAAAATGAAATGCTACTAGCAAAGGATTTAAAGATGAAAATTGCTTTTAAAGGTAAATCTAGAGATCACTTTTAAGCTGCCTTTGATGGCCAGCCTAAATTTCAAGTAGCTTTAGAATGTGGAATAATTAGGTTGCCTAAAGAAAATAAACACACCAACTTCAGAATTAATAACATATCAGTATATATCTTCATCCTAATGTTGCATCAGAATGCTTTAAAAATACATTCACATCACCTGTTGGTGAGGCATTGTGCTAGTTTCAACAGAATAAGAAACCTTACAGGATTAATAAGGCAGTTACATTATCAGATTTTTATACTATTTTCTTTGAATTTCCCAAATCATTTACATTATGAACCTGTAACTAATGTCTTTTTGGAGTTAGCTGGCTTCCTGGAGGTTTAATTGAGCACCAGCTTGAGACCAGATGAGTTAACTCAGCATTGCATATTCATTAAGCAGTTAATATATGCACTGCCTGCATCAAATCTCATGAAGAAAGATAAAAGGCGTCCTAACTCCTGAGGAGGCTGAAATATAAATCTGGAATTAAATATACTCCTTTTAATACCATAAAATCTATCAAGGTACTCATCAGCCAGTACACAAAAGCATTTAATGAGATATGTAACGTATAAAACAGAGTATTTTGAATTTATTCCTTAAACTGCCTTAAGATTTATAGAATAATTTCTGTAAGATTTAAAATCATAGAATCTATGCATGGTTTGTGTATGACTTTCAATTTCAGGGAGTGTGTTTTCTACACACACATTTATTCACCACATTCCCAAGTTGTCATTCAGTCTGTGCCTGAAAACCAACAATAAGAAGTGATAAAAGTAGTCAGTTCCACATATGGGCAACTCTGACTGCCTGAAAGTTCTTTCTTTTCCTTCCTTTCATAGAATTTTCCCAAATCATACATTTACCTTATTCTTTTTTGAAAAATTGTCTTATTAAAATATTTACCCTTAAATAGACAGAAAATTTTAGGAAGGCAGGGCCATTTTAGGTTAGCTTACGCAGTATCCTTGATGCCTAGCACAGTTTCTGATGCTGATTAGAAATTCACTAACCGTTCATGAAGTGATATTTAATTACTAGTAAATGTACCAGTTAGTCCTAATTTGATCCTTGCTAACTTTCAAAACAAGTCTCACTATTATGGTAGCAATTTGGATGAAGTTACTGTGAAAGAGACAGGTGATTTTTTTTTTTCTCTGTACTTTCTTGAATTTAGGTTTTCCTTTGACAGAAAACTTAAAATAACAATAGCATAAAAGAGACAGAAGTTAATTTCTCTCATGAACAAGTCTGAAAGTGGAAAATTATGGACTGACTTCTAGTGTCTCATAATTTTGTTTTTGTGTCTCATAGAGGTTATCATGTAGCTTCTATTCCTAAATTTCCCCTATGGACTGATTTATTTATTTATACAAGCTTCAATCATTTTGTTTACATTCTAGTCACCAGAAAAGAGAAAATGGAAAAAAATATACATGTATATATTTATATATATTTATATATAATTTTACCCCAGATGTTCCATTCATTACTTCTTCATATATTTCATTGGATAGAACTTAGCCATATGGACAAAAACTAGCTGAGAAATGTTCCTCAGTTGTCATTCTTCCTACTTCAGTAGTATTATATTCCTCAAATTTTAGGCTGAATTATGTGGATGACAAAAATAGAGATTATATTTCCAGGAATCCCTTGGTGCTAGATGTATACACATGGCTAGGTTTTGGCCAGTGAGATGGACATGGGGGTGATATGTGCAAATTCTAGGAATTTTCCTAAGCAGAGAGTCACATTCTTATTTCCTTTCCTTGTTCTTCTGGCTGGAATGATGACTGGAGGGCTGGAGCTGAAGCAGGTTTTTGATTTATGAGGTCACTTGACAAAAGAGAAATGAGTGACTTATCACCAAGAAAGAAGAGACTCGTTTCCATAGAGCATACCAGCACTTGAACCACAATCTCCAGAGTTTCCAATGAGAAAAAAATAAAATTCTATACTATTTATAGCACTATTTGAGGTATTCTCTTTCTTACAACCAAACATAATTCAAACTAGTAACCTGGAGTTTTCCTAGATCTCTCATTCCTCCTGTTTAAATATTTGGCATTTTTTAAATGCCTCATTTCCTTTGAACACTTATGTTCATACAAAAGTCTATAGACAGATGTTAATATCAGCCTTATTCATAGTAAAAACTATAACTGGAAAATGATGTTTTGCCTGAAATTTTAAGGCTAAAGACAGAAGGAATTATACATAAACACTGGGCTCAAGTTGGAAAATTTGTTTCTCATCATGGTGTGGATTAACTCAGAAACTGTTTTACACATATGTGGGAGCTGAACAGTAAATGAATTGATAGTAGATGGGAGCCAGGTTTCTCACTGTCAGAGAGGGAAGTTACAGATGAACAAGAAAAGAAGCTAAGAATAAACTCTGTTTTTCCATTTGTATGGTACCTGATATATCCCTAACATGGTCAACATAATGAAGTGAATGGATCTGATGTTGTCCTTGAGATTTTAACACATTTTCTACTCCTCACAGACAGATAATTTCTTTTGTTGTTGGTCTTGATAAAATGAGTAGATACCAAAAAGGATGACATTTAATTGCATTTTAACAAGCTTTCTTCTAATTTTTGACAGGTTTATTAAACATGTCACTATAATAAGACATAGATATGTACCAGAAGTATTAGTCTGAACATCTTGTAGTTAATTTATAATTCTTTTTCTGCCTTGAAACAGAAGTTTTCCAAAGAAAATCTCTCACTAAGAAATCTCTAATCATAATATGATCTCACCGAATCTAAAATCCTTACCTATTATGCCAGAACTACTGTTGTTTCAGTTCAAACTTTACTTAGTAGCTCGTCATATTTCTGCATGAAATCGATACCTGTTCAAATTTCCCAAATATATATCCTACCTTCTCTGTTTTTCCCCACATCACGATTTCTATGTTAGTTGCCTTTTTCATAGACCACTCATGTAGTGTCCTTTTATCACCACTCCTGTTATGGCTCAGGTTATATGCCACATGTTCATGAGCATGCTTCTATCCTGATATTTTTGGCAAGAACTGATCATCCCATTCTCTGAACTCATAAGGCAATATGTCTACTTCCCAAGAAATTTATTTCATTCTACTTGGCAACATAGATGGCTCTGTGTGTGTGTGTGTGTGTGTGTGTGTGTGTGTGTGTGTACATATATTTATGTTCTATTTAAATTTTAGAAATTGTTCTGTGCAACTCCAGCAGAGTGACTGTAAAGAGTATATGCCCAATAAACATTTTTGGACAAGATAAGGCTACTTAATCTTACATCACTCTGATGAATACCCTATTATGTGGTGCATTCCCTTAAAACTTATGAATTAATTCTGTACTGTGTTGGCATGTTCAATTGCTCTATATCCTGGTAACTGATTTCATGTTGCATTACTATTGTTCAGTAAGTGAGGACTGTGCCTTCACCTGTGAACTCATATAGGAAATTTTCAGAAAGATTTTACATAGAACAAATATTGTTTTTATGATGTTATAATTATACTAGAAATGCCAATGGTAATCCTGCTTTACCCACAGATCTCCTAAGGGACACTTCCTTGAGTTTGTTGAAAGGGCAAGCTGAAGTAAAAAATTGTTTTTTATAACATTATCAAAAATACTCTCCCACATTTGTAGACAACTGTGGTATGTGTGCACATGTTAGAATTTCTTATCCTATAAGCATGTCTGTCTGATTTCCTTTTTTTTTTTAACCGAAGTTCATTTTTAAATATATTTATTGAGCCAGATACTGGTGATTTAAGTGTGAGCAGCATACTTAGCTGTGGTCCTTTGCCTGAAAATTTGTTTCTTTGTGGGTAGAAAGAGTCTACTAAGTAAACAATTACAATATTGTAGGTATTTGGTTGAAGAACTCCTGAATGTTGGTTCTACGAGAGTTTGGAAAGCAGATAGTCCAAGCTAGAGACATCAAGGAAGGCTTTCTGAAGATCGTGTTTAGGTTAAGATCCAAGGACTTTCCCATATACTCATGAGAGTGAGAATGGCCAGTTAGAGGAAAGGAAAGAAGTTAGTATAAATAGAGCTTGTTTTGTAATAAGAAGGTATAGAAATAAAAGAGGTGGGAAAAGCAATCAGGAGTCAGTGAACAGTTTCAGAAAGATTAATGCAAAGTTCAAGAGGATTAATAAATTATTGCGATTTTTTTGTTGTTTGCTTTTATCAAAGCACTAATTTTGTTAATATAATATTTAAAAACTTGCTTGAATTATTTTCATAAATATATTTCCTCCTTTGAAGATGTTACATATACTTCAAGGAAGTAATAATTATTCCAGTGTAATGATTATTTATATCATCTCTACTTTAATAACTATAGAGTTTTCATAGTATTTATTATAAAAATAATTCATACTAATCCATAATATGATTGATTCATGATCATTTGCTCAATGGTTCCCAAAACTGATTGTATAGATTTAATTATGTGTCTAAGAACCATGTCCCCATATATTCTAATCTCTCAAAAAGCAGCTATCATCACACAAAATGTTTGAATTCTTGAGTCAAGAGAGTTTAAGAATTGGTATATGCTTTCTCATACAAATAACCTTGTGAATTCCTGATCCCACTCTCCTGTTTATGATTTTAATATGTGTATGTGAATCTGTCTTCTTCCTTTTAGTTTTTCACTGCTTTTGTTTGCTTTTCTTTCTTCACTGTCATTCTTGGTTTTGAGCTTCCTCTTTTTTTCTCTGCATTTTCGTAACACTTAATAATCTTACTAGTCAAACTAATATGTTACTTATTAGGCAACATTCATTGGGCATTAACAATGTTCCAGGCACTTTACATACATTATTTCATGTAATTATCACCATATTCCTATGAAATATTATGACTATAACTTAGTAGATCAAGCAAGCCATTTCAGGGAAGTTAAATGGTTTTCTTAAAATCCTCTCAGCTAATAAGTAGAGAAATCAGGAATCACATATTCGCATGAGCAAAAAATTTCTTCATCCTTTGATACACAGACCCATAAAGCAATTTAAGATCAATATCAACGGTTATTGTGATATCTTACCTATCAAGGGGAAAAAAAAAAGCAAAAACAGAAAACAAAAAGTCAGACAAGCTCAGGTGGAACAGCAGGGAGAGTGTGATAGGTTGCCGTAACTCATTCAGAACAGAGCCCTTTCCCTGTTCCCAAACACCTGGCATTCCAGTGAAAGGCTCTGGCAGATACTTGGACAGCACAGCAGGAGATGTAATATTTGAGAAGAAACTGCAGTAGGTAGATAGGGTCTGCTGGCAAGGGAGTGACCTACCAGCAGAGGCTGACAATGATACGGTTTTGAAAATAGGATTGATACAAATTTAGAAAAGAAAAAAATCACATTATATTCTCTTTATTTGAGCCTAAAGCCTCTACTTACTTAAGTAGGCTTTATTTATATTTTTCTAAAGATTTTATTTATTTATTTGACACAAGCACAAGCAGGCAGGGTGGCAGGCAGAGGGAGAGGGAGACAGAGGGAGAACTGTTGGGCTCCCTGCTGACCAGAGAGCCCAACACAGGGCTCCATCCCAGGACACTGTGATCATGGGCGGAGCTGAAGGCAGAACCATAACCAACTGAATCATGCGGGCACCCCATAAGTAGGCTTTGGTATGACTTGTAGGACTATCCTTTAATCTGAGTTCTTCATTAAATTGAACTTGAATGCCAAAACTTAGGGGAAAGGATGATCAAAAAGACATTTAAATGCTAGAGAACTGCCTAAAGTGGAAATATTTTCATTGGAAAGATCTTGGAGAGTCAGGTAGCACCATGGCTATCAAAGCAGAGGATGTGGCTTTATCTTGGAAGTGCAAGATGTTTTGAGTAGGAGGAATCTAAAGAGTACGCTTGTTTATTTATCCAAGTAGCATTTCATGAGCTGCCTCCACATGTCAGGCACCATTTGAAGTGTCCTGGGTATATAGTGGGGAGAACAATGTAACTGTCATGGAGCTTATATTCTAGAGGCAAGAATAATCAGAAGTAAATTGATGCATAATGTGCAGTATGGATATATGCTTTGAAGGATAGTGAAGTTAAAAGAGAAAATCCTAACTGAGAAATTATGCTACTTGTCATATGGCATTAGATGAAGCCATCACTAATATGGGGATATCTGAGGATAGACTAGAATTACATGAGGGTGGGAGGGAGTAAGCTATGAAGATAAATGGCTGAATACTCTTCTAGTCGAGAGCGAAGAATGGAAACACCGTAGAGTGTGTGCTTGGCGTATTCAAGAGCTACAAGATATCCAGCATCGTTGGAGGGAGAGAGAGTTAGAGAGTTTTGTGGCAGTACAGTAAGTAGGGGAGTATTATTATTAAAATAATAGTACTAACAAAGGGGAGAATTCCCTCAGAAGGGTTTAGATGCCTACATTTCTGCTTCTGGCCAGTTCCATTGCCCCCTTAATTCCCCCACCTCCCCAAAAAGGTGTCTGCATCCTTTGCCCTTAACAGTAGCTTTAAAGTGTAAAACTTGGGTCCTGTAAATTAAATTTGTGAGCATGTTACTATTTTTAAGTGCCAAACGTGAAAATTTTTAAAAAGGTTTTGGACACAGCATTCCTAGAGATGAAGATTTTTAAGTACATATGGTTAGCATATTTAATTTACTTCCACTATAGAGCAAATAACTTATGTCTAGTCCTCTAGAATTAATAATATACCAAACTGTATCTCAGTCCTAATTGAGGTAGCACCCCTGGAATGGTGTGAAAATGCAGCCTATAATAGCTCCCTTTGATGTTTATTTTATTTTACTAAATTGCAACTTAGCGCAGCATTGTTTTTACTATAATAATATTCATTATAATCAATGCTTAATTTGAAAGAAATCTTCCCAGTCAGTACTCTTATTTCTCTGCCCTTTTCACTCAGGGAAGTGGCTCAATTGTATTGCATCTCAATGGCATATCCTCGTCATGTTTGCTTCCCTCCAGATTAATTATCAGCACCCTGGTGGCAAGATCATCCTTTCTCTGATGGACACACTGGTAAGCCAGATCTAGCTCTTCTTCATACTCTCCCATTCATGCCCACGTATTTGAGCTGAGTCCTTAATGCTAGCATGTGTGCATACTTAGCAACTGAAGAGGTACAATTTACCTATTTAGTATTTGTACATTTTGAAATTTGTTATGACTTTGAGCTTCACTCCCAGTTACTCTAACTTGAGCAAAAAATCAGAAAAATGTATTTAATGTATTCTCAAAACATGTTTTTTTTTATGTTTTATGGGAAGATTGATTTTCTGCTTTTAATAAAAATGGGTTGTTGGTTTTTAAATTTGGAAATTATCTGTCCTAAATGCAGCAATTTTCTTCCAAAGAGGCAGTAAGAACTGAATCATTTTTATTAAATTCAGTTGAACAGCTATTCCTTGAATGTCTACTGTGTCATACAATGTCCTAGGCCCTTTGGATGGAACAGTGTACAAAAGAGATGGAAATAGATGCCCTTTGGAGTTCATTTTCCAACAGTGTAATTGCCACTTAATGAGGCAATGGCATATTTCTTGAGTGGTATACTGAAAAGCAGCTTCCAGAAGTGACTTAAGGTATTTGTTCTATGTTATTTTTTAAATTAAATTTTCTTGGTCTTCTTCAGTCTGACAAATACTGGCCCATCAACTTTTCAGTCTCACCAACAAAGATGTTACAGCAGGTCAATCTAACCATGTGCTAGAAGAAGGCAGAGGCCACCTAGAAACTCCTGGAAAACTATTTATATTTTGAATATATTTGAATTTGAATTTATTTATCTTCTTGTTTCAAATTTTTATTTAAATTTTAGTTAATATATAGTGGAATATTGGTTCCAGGAGTAGAATTTAGTGATTCATCACTGACATATAACACCCAGTGCTCATCAAAACAAATGCCCTCCTTAATGCCCACCACCCATTTAGCCCATCTCCCACCTCCTTCCAACAATCCTCATTTTATTCTCTATAACTAAGAGTCTCTATGGTTTGTTTCCCTCTTTTTTTTTTAATCCTTTCCCATATGTTCACCTGTTTTTTTTCCTAAATTCCACATATAAGTTAAATCATATGACATTTGTCTTTCTCTGACTGGCTTATTGCCTGATACACTCTAACTCTATATCATTGCGAATGGCAAAAATTTCATTATTTTTGATGGCTGAGTAATATTCTATTATATATATGTACACACACACACACACACACACACACACACACACACGTGCACCACCTCTTCTTTATCCATTCATTGATTGATGGACATTTGGGCTCTCTCCATAGTTTGGCTATTGTTGATTCTGCTGCTATAAACATCAGGGTGCATGTACTTCTTCAGCTCTGTATTTTTGTATCCTTTGGGTAAGTACCTAGCAGTGTAATTGCTGGGTCATAGGGTAGCTCCATTTTTAACCTTTATTGGAACCTCCATATTGCTTCTCAGAGTGGCTGTACCAGCTTGCATTCCCACCAACAGCATAAGAGGGTTCCCCTTTCTCCACATCCTCACCAACACCTATTGTTTCTTGTGTTGTTGATTTTAGCCATTCGGACAGGTATCTCATTGTAGTTTTGCTACATGTAGTTTTGCTACATGTCATGTTTTGCTACAGTTTGTTGCTGCATGTTGCTGTCCAGTTTTCCAAACACCATTTGTTGAAGAGACTATCTTTTTCCCATTGGATAGTCTTTCCTGCTTTGTTGAAGATTATTGGCTATATAAATATGAGTCCATTTCTGGGTTTTCTATCCTGTTCCACTGGTATGTGTGACTGTTTTTGTGCCAGTACCATACTGTCTTAATGACTACAGCTGTGTAATATAGCTTGAGGTCAGGAATCATGATGCCTCCGGCTTTGCTTTTCTTTTTCAGAATTGCTTTAGCTATTGAGTTTGAATTTATTTTTAATGTATTTGAATTTATATATTTAAATATGTTTGAATTTATATTATGAATTTTCTTTAGATGGCCCCCATTTTAAATGACAGATTAAAATAAATAAGACACATAATTGTCATGGAGAAAATTAAAATAGGAGCAAAAAAGGGGAGTTCAGAAATGAAGTTGTGATTTTAAATAGAGTTGTCTGGAAAAGCCTCATTGAAGAGTATTATTTATATAAAGATCTGAAGTAAGTGAAAGAGTGACCCAGGCACACTTTTGGGGAAAGGAATTATCAGTAGAGAGCAAGTACTGTAGTGGGGGCATGCATGAGAAATTTAGAGAAACAGGAGAAGGATAGAAAATTAAATATTGATGCTAAAGCAAAATATAGTTTGCTCTACTATATTTCTATAGTTATATTTCTTAAAAATCACTTATATTGTAAATTATAATTATATACATTATAACATACGTTATACACTAACACACATATTTAATAGGGAAAGGGGAATAATGAACAGAACTATAAACATGTAACATTTTAGTCCCTTTAGTAGGAATTTCAATAATAAATTTAAATATTTTTGAGACTGCAACTGGATTACAGAATCCTCTTAGGCAAGGAATAATAGGTACAAAATAAAGGCATTAACATTTTATTAGTAAAATACTTTCTTTTCTCCTAATTAAAATAGAAAATGATATTTGTGAAGTCATTAGAGAAGGAATAAAATTGCACTTCAGTTAGTCTGACCAGTCTGGCAGTGGCCTAGGATAATATAATTGTGTTTGGTAAGCAAGTGATAGAAGTGTTTGAAATGTTCTAGTTAATGCTAGAGCTGATCATTAAGGGCTTTGAATGTACCAGAAGTGATTGTGGAGTAGGGAAAAAGAAACAAACAAACAAACAAACAAACAAAAACTCTTGGGCTAGGAAGACACACAAACTTGTACAGTTCACATAGATAAAAATATTCTATAACCAGGATACCGGCCAAGATCAGTTCACACTCTGTACAAAGGACCAAAATCATAAGGCTAGAATTAAAGAAGAAATCAGTAGGACATCAATCAGGAAAACGTCATCTTACAGATTTAGGCAGAGACCAACTTCTTAAGCATATTTACACAGAGTCTGTTTAAAACCAAGTCAGACCCCCCCCCCAAGTACTTGCAGCAGCAGCAGTGCCAGACCCATGATGTCACAGTCTTGCAGCTGCTGCTCTTGAATCACTGCCCACTTGCAGAAGTAGGAAGGGTCCAGCTTCGACCCAGCAGCTCAGTCACAGCTGCATGAGGAGCTGCATTGTGTTGGGCTGATTGACTACTACTACCTCAGTGGAGGTTTCTGAAAGAAGACTAAATAGAGAACAATGCTGCAACCATCCTGGGCACATAAGCATGCCTCAACCCGAGAGATGAGTTTTCTTTTGCTGTGGTTTTTCAAGAGATCCACACTTGCTGAAGAATTCTCATCCAAAGCAGTAAATTCCAGGGATTCCAGTGGATCCTAACACTTACGGATACCACCCCCTACCCCTCACCAGAGTTGAAGGAGATTTTGTTAGGACTTTCAGTACAGGTATTTTTATTATGACTTTCAATGCAGGCAGAATCGGGTGGGGGGGTGGATAAAGGATTTCATATTACTTCTAACAAGGAACAGACCAAGTATAAAAGTTACTGACTAATTAAAACTGACCAAAAGATAGAACAGTTCTGAGTTCTTAGAATCTAAAAGATCTTTCTTTTTGGTATTGCCTCTGGTTTCTGCCCTTTTCCAGTTCTCTGCGCTGTACGGGTAGCTATCCTACTGGGTATATCAGAAATAGATCTGGAGACAGGGTCTTGGATGCTTTTAATATCCACCAGTCACTCTCCACTCACCCACGTTATCACACATGTCACAGGCTTGAAGCCAGATGATTGTGTGTACATCTTGGAACACATCATATTTACTAAAGCATAATTAACTACTGGAACTCAGCATAAAATCCTTTAAAATGTTAAGATAATTCAAAGTCTTCCAGGCTGACAATTTAGAAGTCAAGGGCTTCAATTTTTACCTATTAGAATGGAGATGATTATCTAAAGTTTCTTTAAAGGAGTTCTGTCTCAAAAAAGTCATTGGCTATCGTGGACATTGCTGCTATAAACATTTGGGTGCATGCGCCCCTTCGGATCACGACATTTGTTATCTTTAGGGTAAATACCCAGTAGTCCAATTGCTGGGTCATAGGGTAGCTCTATTTTCAACTTTTTGAGGAACCTCCATGCTGTTTTCCAGAGTGGCTGCACCAGCTTGCATTCCCACCAGAAGTGAAGGAGGGTTCCCCTTTCTCCATATCCTCACCAGCATCTGTCATTTCCTGACTTGTTAATTTTAGCCATTCTGACTGGTATGAGGTGGCATCTCATTGTGGTTTTGATTTATATTTTTCTGATGCCAAGTGATGTGGAGCATTTATTTTCATGTGTCTGTTGGCCATCTGGATGTCTTCTTTGCAGAAAAATCTGTTCATACCCTCCGCCCACTTCTTGATTGGATTATTTATTCTTTGGGTGTTGGAAAGAACCTAGATTTCCATCAACAGATGAATGGTAAAGAAGATGTGGTATATATATATATACAATGGAATACTATGCAGCCATCAAAAGAAATGAAATCTTGCCATTTGCAACGATGTGGATGGAACTAGAGGGTATTACGCTGAGCGAAATAAGTCAATCAGAGAAAGACAGTTATCAAATGATCTCCCTGATATAAGGAATTTGAAAAAGTGGGGGGTTTGGGGAGTAGGGAAGGAAAAAATGAAACAAGATGAGACCAGGAGGGAGACAAACCATAAGAGACTCTTAATCTCACAAAACAAAGTGAAGGTTGCTGGGGGGAGGGGGGTATGGAGAGGGTGGACTATAGAGGCATTGCTCAAAAATGGCTGCCTGCTTCCCAGGAAGACAACTGGACACATACTTTCTGGTGGTACTATACAAATATCTACAAGGTAGTTTTGTCCTCCACTGATAATAAATCAATAAATAAAGATTTAAAAAGCTTAAAAAATAAGTCATTGGTGGTTATGAGTATGTCTGGTGCCCAGGCAAAATTTTTTTATACCAAAAAGGAAAAAGTAAGCAGGCCTAGAACATTCTCTTACTATTCATACTTAAGAATAGGTAGCATTCAGGGGCACCTGGGTAGCTCAGTTGATTAAGCATCTCCCTTCAGCAGAGGTCATGATCTTGGAGTTCCAGGATGAAGCCCCACTTTGGGTTCCCTGCTCAGCGGGGAGTCTGCTTCTCCCTCTGGCCCTCATCCCACTCGTGTTTTCACTTTCTCTGTCTCTCTCACAAATAAATAAATAAAATCTTAAAAAAAAAAAGAATAGATTCTACTTAGGGATTTCCAGTAGTATGTATAGCGAATAACACTAATTCTTCTGGCAATTAAAGACCTTGAGCATGATTAAATAACATTGAGGATGTACAAAAATGTTGAGATTATGAATAAGGAAAAGAGACAAAGTTTTTTACTTCTATCAAGCATGTGTGCATGTATTTTATACCTGCCTCTTTATGGAGAAGGTTTATGAATTCTAATAGTTATGTATAACAAACTTAAGCAGAGCTGAATAATACCATTAGTGTCTGTCTGTCTCTTCACACACACACACACACACACACACACACACACACACACACACACACAAAGTATGATCATGGACAATTAGAGATAATTTATGCATTTTATACTGCTTAATTTGTAATAAACTTACTGTGGTAATTATTTCACAATATAAGTAAGTTGTTCCACTGGATCCCTAAAACTTACTTTGTGCTGTATATCAGTTACAACTAAATAAAACCCAGAGGAAAAAAGCCTCTCTTTTCCTCAACAGTTGAGAGATTTATTCTGAAAGTTGGCCTTTACAAATTCCAAGTCGCCTAAAATGACAATCTGGATTTTTCAAGTTATAATGACCAAGAAGTACCAATTCAGGTCCCCTGTAATCCAGTCGTGACCCACTAGTTCTGTTCTGGGCCCAATGTCCTGCATCTACTTTTAGAGGACAAGTTTTACTATTTTTTCAAAGTCACTATGGGGATTAGTTGGGGTCTGGTTGACCTCAAGAGATCATTAATTTTGATTTCTCAGGGACCACTTCCCCCATTTTGCATTTAAAAATGACTCTTGTCATATAGTCAGTAGAATTGCAACAGTGTGGTGTGGTAATAGATGGTAGCTACACTTGTGAGTAGAGCAAGAAGGTATCGAGTAGCTGAATCAATATGCTGTACACCTCAAACTAATATAACATTGTGTGTTACCTATACTTCAATTAAGAAAATAACTGAGTATTCCAGATAAACCCACAGATAGATTTATACATTGGGACTTTCAAACTTGAGTCAGAATGCAGAGATTAGAGTATGTCAAGAGAGACATGCGAACTGCCTCCACAAAGGTTAAAGTCAACGCCATATCTTTATGAAGAAGTAAATTTAAGACAGAGCCTATGTTTTATGGCATTTGAAACTCAGGTTACAAGGACTCTATTCTCTGTACTTTGACCCATAAGAGTCTCTTAATTTTAGAATAGATGGTAAATATTCAGAAACATTATGGAGTGATGATTATTTTGCTAGTGCCAAAAGGAATCACTTAAGCTGAAATTTAACCATTTTCTTATAGCACATTTTACTGTTTAGTTTGAGTCTTGGGCAAGTGTTCTTCATCTAGATTACATACGCTTGAGCTGAAGTCATATTAGATCAAGTGAGTAGCATTAGACCATCATCATCAAATGGCCTAATTCTTGGAATAACATGAATATTTAAGTACAAACTTAATACTAATACACTTACTTAACTTTTGTAGTTAGCACAGCCTAACCATCTAACTGGAAACCTAACCAGAGGGGGAAAACAAAACAAAACAAAACCCAAACAAAAAAAAATGTTATTATGTATGCTGTACATGGCAAGATAGGAATCAGAAATGTCACAACACTGATAAAAATAGAAGGCTTGTAATTATACTTTGAGTACAAATTTGCAAAATGGCTCAAATTTTGGATGTTTTATTCTCAGAAAATTGAAGGACTTGCACTTGAATAGGTAATAGATGTACCACTAAAATAGTTAAGTTCTAAGAATTTGTGTTTGACACAAGAGAATATATAGTATAGATCAGTTCGATTTTTTTTAGTCGAATTAAATACGTGCTAGAGAACACATTTTATAGAATAGGATGAATGATCTTACTTTTGGTGCCAAAACACCAACCGGTTTCCATGGAAAATCAATGTTTAATGAATTCTCTTGAGAATTTCCTTAAAAATTTGTGAATAAGTGAAAAAGCTTTAAAGAATGGTATTTATATTTAAATCTCACTAATACAAAACATAAGTCACACATTAAAGAAAATAATAAAAGTCATTTTGTAAAATCATGATATAATTGTCTAATAGGCCTTTGAACCTAGTGTTGTGATGTAGTGCAGGCCTAGTTATGTGAAATACGCATATTTAAATGTTTTGATGTTTTATTTATAGAGTATTGCTGTGAAGATTTGAATGAAAACTTTGAAATTTTGAGAAAACTTGAAAGAAATCACAGTGTTTTTGATAGCTGCTTTCAACTACCCCTAAATTATAGGATTGATTAAAGCAAGTTAACTGAACTCCATTGAAAGGAAATGAATCAACTTCACTCAAATAGACTAGTTGTTCTATGCAAGGCCATTTTTACTAAGCTCTGAAAGTAGTTGCATCATCAAGAATACTTGTTTAGGTTTGTTTCCTTAATTACTGTAAAGAAGCTTTGGCAAATGTGTATGAAATAAGGAAGGAAACGTTTCAGAATTTCTTTTACTTCACTCTTGATTAGCCATCTAGACTAGTCCTGAGAGATTCTGAAGAACTTAATTGGACCCAGCAAAAGACAGTTTATCCATTCGTTCCTTCTTGCATTAAACAAATACCCATGCTATTCTTTGGAAAGATTCATTCGACACATTTCTCAACATACTTTTTTTTAAATGTATCTTGTTTATTAATATACTTAAGGAGTTAATACATCACTTAAAATATTAGTCCATAGGGTATGATATTGATTTCATCAATATTTTTAGTGAAATATAACCATCGAGAGAAACTCAAGGATGCTTCTTGTCACTTCTTCTTACCCCCCAAAAGAACACTGATATAATTTACAAAGACACAATAGATACAGACTCATCAGTTGATAGGGTGGGGTCACCAGTAGTTGGCATTCTGAAAGGATTAAAATTAAATATGGTTAGGAAAATTCTCTTTTCTTTGGTTGGGCTCTTTTTTATTAATGAAGCCTAAGATCACGCCTCTACCTTGGAAGGACAAATAGGAACAAGTAAGGAGATCATAAATAAGAAAACCTGGAGAAACTTGCTCATGTCTGACTCAGATATAATCCCTAAGTGATCCTACTCATGAGTCTCACTCATTAGGGTGAGAAAAGAATACCAGTTTGGTGCCAAAGCAGAAAATATATACACAGATAACAATGTGTATGTGTTCTCTGTGGAAACACATAGCTCCATAGTGTATTTCTTTTTGGACATAGGGAATTGGGCACTCTATTGGTGGCTAGCTATTTGGGTTACTTAGAATTCTTATCTCAAAGCTGTCGTGAATTTGGATATTGCTTTTATTTTTAATATACTGAGTTTTCTGTCATATAGGCATAGCATCATTGCATGCACTCTAGTAAACAGGAAAGCAATAGAAAGCTTTTGATTATTACCTAAGCATCATCATGAATAAGTACATTTGAAAGTAAATAAATCATTGCCAAGGTTGAATACAAAATTAAAATGTATTATAATGTAGACAGACATTCCATTATTGTATAAAACATTCTCTTTAAATTAGATTTACGTAGACAATGATTAATCCATTTCCTTTCTGAAGTTAATTTGGATTATTTTTCAGAATCTACCATTTAATTTAGGCTGTCAGGAAATGTTGCCATAGTTATCTGCATCATGTTAGCATGAAATGAAAGAATTTTTGAAAGTTTTCCTTCCTATGCTATTATAACTGTATTGTGTACAAGGCAATTATATCCTTTGGGACTAAAATACATTTTACAGTATGTATATGGAGGTAATTTATAACCCACTGAGCTCCTACAAGTGTACTCTCCCACTTATAATAGAGCTCACTGCTTATTTCATACCTACGGGGCCCAGGGTAGAAAAAGTGCTACAGAATTCCAGAGGATGGTTTGAATTTGGCCTTTTCTTGTAAGACAAGTATACACTGTTCGATATTTCTCTTCTCCATTGTCTTTAACTATCTTTGTTCTGATTATTATTTTCTGTTATTCTAATAAGTAAGGACAGGAATCTCAGACTATTAAATTTAAATACTTCTGATCAATCAAAAGAATTTTATTCTTGAGCTAATCCATAAGTTTGGTAGGTTTCAATCTCAGGGATAGATAATACTTTAAAATTCCTTCATTGGATATGTCAAATAACCATGTGTATTTTATGGCTTAGATCTACAGGTAAAGATGATGACGAGTAGACTCTGTTTTGATGAGCTTCAATATAAATCCTCAGCAATCATGTATTTTTGAATACTTTCTGCAACTTTCTTTGGAATTGCATTTCTATAGTTATTAACCAGTTTTCTCCAAATTTTAACATGGAGAGTTTTAATGAAAACATGGTACTTTGTACAAACTAAAATCATAATACTCCCCACCAGAGACAAATATTAAAGATCTTGCATGTCCTTTCTTTGGCAAACTCACTTTTAACCTCATTCTTTTTCTGTCTTATTGCAGCCAGAGGGAATACTTCTCAAAGATGGGGTCTACATTGTATATGCTTCTTTTCTCTCATTCATGGTACAGTGGAGAAATAGCCCTTTACAATCAGAATTGCCATCAGGGACAATTCTAATGAAATATCAAGTAGTAATGTGTGTCCTGTGTTCTCTCCATTTCCTCTTTCACAAGACAATGATATAGCTTAATATTGTTTATAAATTTCTGTGGCATCGGTATCTGTGGAGAATTGGAGGATCTCATTCAATTCCAGAACTAACACAATGATAACATGATAATCATTTGTATGGCAGTTTATAAGGAATTTCAGCATTCATTAACACATTTTACCCTAGTCATAATGTGTACCACTATTACCCATTTTATCCTGGGAAGCACATCAGGTGTTTTACTTACCTCCATTTGCATTTATGGGGAATAAAGACTTAGAGACAGAAAGTGATCTACCTGAGAATATATGGTTGGTAAGTATCTGATCCCAAGGTGATTAATGATAAAGCCCAAGCTCTTTCTATTGTACATTATAATACCTCCTCTTTCATCTGCATACCCAAGTGTAGATAAATAAATACTTGTGCTTATGATCCAAACTAGAACACAAGGAAAAAAGTCAGGTCTGTTATTTTTCCCTCCTGACTTTATTTTAGTTTTTTCCCATTAAAAAATTATTTTCATAAATTCTTTTGTCTGGGTGAATATTAAGAAAGAAAATGTGCATTCATTCTAGTTTTGTGTGTTTTCTTCCTGTTGATGTCTATAATCAGGGCTTGATCTGACCCATTACTTTTTTACTTTGGGAAAGAAAAAAATCTGTTTGATATTTTATATGAAATGTCATTAAGTTTTTCTTTAAGGCAAAAATCTCTTTGCCAATTCACCTAATATAGACAAAAGCCAGATTGCCCCCAGAACAGTAGATGTTCAGAAGTCTCACAGGCAATTTCCTGGAATAGTCCAGCTCTGAGAGGGTAAGCACACATGATATGCCAGATAAAAACAACTGGATGGTGGCAGAGAACAACTAAACATAGCATTAGAGTAAGTGGCTGCATTAGTTACAGTCAACGGAAATTTCCAGAAAATAGGTCTAGGCTTTTAGTGAGTGTCTGTGATCTAATTCTACTCAACACAGATAATTCATTTTCCAGAAACTAATTTAAAGTTTCTTACTCAAAACTCAGGTACAGAAGTATTTACTCTAAGCATTTGGTGAATTTTGAAACCAGTCTAACAATGAACTGAATTGCTTTAATATAGCATAATATTTAAAGTGTATTTTGAGTATGCATTGTGCTACCACTAAGCACACGATTAAAATAGTGAACTTATGTATATATGTGTGTGTAGTATGTGTAAGTATGTGTATGTATATATATGTATGTGTATACATTTATTCTAATAATACATACTAGATTTACACTTTCATTAGTATTACTATTATCACAAAATTTGCCTCATGGTGTACTTGTGTTCTTTATGCTTTTTTTCACTTAATGAGATACCAAACCTGAATTAGGGCTCTTATATGCCTTAATCAACAATGCATAAGAATGCATATTTTCTCATATCCTCACTAAAATGAGACATTATGAAATTTAAAATTTTTTGAAATGTGGAACATGAACTTTATTATTTAATTTGCATTGCTGAATTCTAGAGGTGGAGAGATTGAGATTGTGATAGCTCAGAAGGTCAGGAAGTCTTTTGCAAGGACATGCTTATTGAGATGACATCTGAAAGGAGGCAAGCCAGCAGATTCTTAATGTGAGGATACTAGGAACACAGCACATATTTGAGGGACAGAAAGAAAACCAGTGGGTCAGGAGCAAAGGCAGGAAGGGGCACTTGATTGAGGTGAGGCTGGCAAGGTAAGTGAAGACTAGGTGATACCAGAAATTGTAGGCCTTATTTACAATAGGGCTCTTTATCTGCAAGAACAATGAGATATTGAAGAGTTAAAAGTTGAGGGTGTGGGCATGTTTGGGTTTGCTTGTTAAACACCTCTTTCTTCATGTAGTGATTAACTAGAATTAATCTTAGAGGGAAAGAGTAAGAGCAATTAAGGCCAATATTTAATTTTTTGCTGTGATGAGACAGCACTGCCCCTTTCCTGCTCTACTCACTACCACCACAAAAGAAAAGCTACTATTCCTGTGTGTGTACTAATGTGGTCATATTCTAGACCTTGACATGACCTTTCACCTCAATCTTAACTCTCACAATTATCATCACTAAAAAGTAACTAAAATCAGTTTTTAAAAAATCTCATTTTTCTATCACCAACTATGCCAACCTGCCTCCAACCTATACAAAGTATTCTTTCTCCACTATTGACATAATGATAGAGGGTAGCTTTTCCCCAGGGCCAGTTTACTTGTGAATTAGATTCTACTCACTATCAATTTTTCTAAGTCTTTGATCTTGAATTTTGTCTTCAGCATCAGATTTTTTTCCATTTCTGTTTGATCATTCTATTAATATATAGACATGCTTTAATACAAATACCTTTAAAACAATCACCTTTGAGCTCACATATTCCTACTACCCTATATTTCTCTCCTTTTCATGAAACTAAAATTCCTAGAAAAAGTTGTCCACTGCTCTCTTTCCTTACTTCTGGACTTTTCTTCAAAAACTTCCAATTTGGCTTTCATCCTCACCAGGAATTCTAATCAAGTTAGCACTGATGTATGTTATGTCAAAGCTGATGGCAAAATATTTGTCTTAGTCTCATGAACTTCAAAGATTTATGTGCAGTTTACCACAACCTTCTTGAATACAGTTTCTTCTCTTTGCTTTCATGACTTCTGGTGTATTTAGATTTATGTGTAAATCATTAATCTATCATCCTTTGCTGCTCTATAAGAACTCTAAAATTAGACCTAGAGTTTTACTTACTTTCCACCTCAGGTCTCTCAAGCGACCACATTTTTGCTATTGTATTGAAATATTGCCACCTTATTGTTTATTATTGAGTATTAGTATCTAATTTTATCTCCATCCAGACATCTTCCCTAAGCTCCAGACTTAGATGTCCAGTTGCCTGCATGATATATCCATTTCAGTGTATTTATTCCTCTCAATATAGTACAGAAAAAAATAAATATGGATACTTTCCCACTTTACTCTGCAAAACTTACCCATTTTATTAAATAGCACCAAAGTCTCTTTATTTGATAAAGAAAAAACTGTAGAAACCATTTCTTATTCCCTTCTCCTGACTGTCCACAGGCAATATCTCCTTCAAGAAAACATCTGTGTACTCTCTATGGACACCTGGGTGTCTCATTCAATTAAGCGTCGACTCAGGTCATGATCCCATGGTCCTGGGATTGAGTCCTGCACTGGGCTCCCTGCTCAGTGGGGGCATCTGTTTCTCTCTCTGCCCTTCCTACCACTCATTTTCTCAATCTCTCTCTATCTCAAGTAAATAAATAAAAATCTTTAAAAAAATCTGCAAACTGAGTATTCTGTATTACATATAACATGTTATAAATGTTATAAAATGGTTGTTTCTCATCATGTTCTCTGTTCCTTCTTTCATTCATGCCACCACCACCATTTTTACTGGATTCCTCATAATCCTATAAACTGACCTTACTGCATTCCCTCTGGAACATAACCACCTATTCCACATATGTCAATTCTTGTCTTTCTCCTGCTTTCTCTAGTGTCTTTGCGTCACATGTATACAATCAAAACTCTTTGTGTATTTTTGAAAACCCTATAATATGCAGCCTGCTCATCCTTCTCATCTCAGCACTCTCCACACTAACTTTGCAGTTGCTTCTCTTTCTGTTGAGAGCTCTCCTCTCACAGATCTTCATTTGACCAAAACCTTTCATGATCCCAATTTCAACTACAATGGCAGCATCTCAGAGAGGCCTTCCTCAATGACCTGTCCCTACCTCTCATTCTTTTACATATTGCCCAATTTTGTCTTCTTTATAGGAGTTAAAATGCATACACATTTGGGAGTCTTGTTAGAGAGTTAGAGTCGTGGGCAGAAATTCAATCCTAAGGGGAGAGTGTATAAAGATGAAAAAAGAAATCTTTGTCTTGAGTCATGAATAAATTTAACATATAATAGTCAATGCAGAGAAACTAGCTATCAAGGAGAAACAGCAGATAAAAGATGTAGTAGAGGACTGCAGGGACATGATAAAAATTCAAGAAGTTGAGTGTAGCTATTGGTGTTGAATGCCTCTGAATCATCAAGTAAGTAGAATTTAAAATGTCAACTAAATTTAAAGATATTTTAAGTCTTTGATAACCTTGTCAAGTAGTATTTTAATGGAACGGTATTGACAGTAGTCACGCTGGGAAGTATTGAATAGAGAGCAGGGAAAGGTAAGAGTATATGTGGGAATTATTTTTGAAGAATTTGTGTATAAAAGGGAAGACACATTGGACTAAGAGCTGGAAAGATTATGGGCATAGGAGGTGGGATTTCTTTTAAAAAATTAGAACACATTTTTGGAAGAAGGTGGAGAAGTATCAGGCTTGAAGGGACAAGTGTTATATATTTTCTAATGTTCCCAGCAAGAGAAAGAACAAACAGTAATTGAGGTGACAGCAAACTAGCACCCTCAGTGAGTAGTCTGGCTTCAGTTAGAGTAAGGAGGGGGAGGTAATCCTTCAGAGAAGATGAGGATATTAAGGGGTTTGTTAATTATAAAGACAAAGTTCTAGAGGACCAAGAGAAGGAGAGATGATGAAGGGTGCAGCTAGGCTCAAGAAATTTCAGATGTTATTGGGGTGATGGTATGATGAAGGATTAGCAGAGATAAGAGTGTATGGCACATGAGACCTATAAAAATACTTCGTAAGTCTCTTTAAGAAATATGGGCACATTGCCTAATATCCAGAGAAATTTTGGCTGAAGGGATAGCTGACTCAGAAGCTTCAGGATCTACAGTTTACAGGAGCCTCCTACTCTGGCCACATGGAAATGTCAAGATCTATTATTGCACTATTTTTAGCCACACCAGCTTTAAAGTAAAATTAAGTAAACAATGTGAAGAAGACCACATTTTATTTGATGGTATTATATATGTTTAAAAAAACCCTGCATTTCAAGTAAAACGATCTATAAACGTACTTCTCAAAATAATGTTCTCTTAGTGGTTATGTCCATGACAGTTGGTCACTTATCCCAACATAGTTAATGCTTTTTTTTTTTTCCATTGAAATAAAATGGTTTGGAAGGCATGTTATTTGATGGGTAGGAGAGGGAAAATAAGAAATTGATACCCTGCAAATAAAAAGAAAAAAGAAAAGCCAAAAAGTCATAAACAACAAGAATCAGGCACAAGAGAAGTTCTTTGAAATCTGACAAATACCCCACACTCTACTTGAAATGAGCAAGTAAGCCAGTTATTATGATCTCTGTTATATAGTTGAAGCAATTGAGGCTTACAAAAGTTAAGGATGAATCAAACTCATAATTACTAAGTGATGGAGACTAATTTTGAACTCATTTTTTATGAGTTTTTGCCCAGTGTACTTTTCTTCTATAGCACGCTGCTTCTTCATCGAGGCTTATATTATGAACCTGATTATAACCTTTGCTGAGGACAAAATTGCAGTCATCTGAACATCTGGTGCCTCTTTTCTCTTGCACTAAGGCCTCTTTAAAGAGTTGGAAGTTGGAATACTAATTTCAATTCTGACAGTAATTAACCATCAGTGAGATTTTCATAGTTATATTGTATAAGAAATTGCTGCAAAACTAGAGATATTTTGGGTTGATTTTAATGAGAACAGCCATTTCACTGTGATTTCCAAAAATATTAAAATATTTTAATAGAATGAAAATGTTATGTTCATTTCACCCTTTTTTGACATACTTAAGATCACATAAACATATATATGATGTTTTCTTTAAGGGCCTTCAGGTAGGATAAGAAATTGGTTATGTATTGTATACTTATTACCGAAATGTTAGACAATATAAAAATGTAAATGAAAACGTTTTTTAAAGATCATCTACCATCTATAATTCCCCTATCCAAAATCAAGTATGTATAGCACTTTAGTATATTTCTTTGAGTCTTGATGTATTAATCTTGTACGCATTCATTCCCAATAACTATTTAGAGGGAATCTAATTTGTGCCAGACATTGATATAGGCCTAGATATTGAGCCTACAGAATGTAGAAGATAGACAAGGTCTCTATCTTCATTAATCAGTCTTTCACTATCTCTCTTTGTCTCTGTCTCTATCTCTGTCTCTCTTTACTACGAACAGACATGACTGTGATCATGATCATACAGTAAGGTATCTTTTTATTTCTTAGAATTGTACTTCGAGTATTTCCCCATTTTCAAATCACTTTTATGATGTATTATTGTGGTGTATTATTGTTATGTACATATTATGATGTATTATTGTGATGTATAGATCCTTCTCCTATCATTAGGGATTCAGATCCTCATTTGTAATATTATATTACCAATAAAATGAGTAAAATTTTTGTATATTTTATTAATCATTCTTGTAATCATTAAAATGATACTCATTTTATAAAATCTGGAAATTTAGGAAATAAAACAAAAATAGTCACTCATCTACCATCTATAAATATTCATTCTTTATAATTTGATGAGATTCCATCTCACCTATTAATGAACTTGTCATAATGCCTTATACTACATTTGTATGATTTACTTCAATTAAAATTGTATCTCACACTTTTGATGCTGATTTCTATATTGAATTCTTAAAAAAAGAAACCCAGTGGTTTGAATGCCCATCTTAATAACTCCTGAAACTGCCAATTAAATTTTGCTTATTGATTAATTTTTTTGCACTTTTAAAATTTATATTTCCTTGACTATTGTAAAGGTGAATATTTTTTCATAATTTTATTAGTCAAGGCTAGTTCTTTTTCTCTGCATGTGTATTTGGATACAAAGACATGTGCATATATTCTTTTAGAGATAGTCTAAGATCGATTTATCTAGATTTCATGTGTGTTGAACTAAGACCTGGTAGTAAATACCTTTCCTTATTGGTTTATTTTTGAGTGTTTAAGTAATATATTGTGTTTGCAAACTCACACATCCAAGCAAGCAGAGATACTATTGTTTAATTGCATTATCAATATAAAATATTATTCAGATTTTTTCTTACTTTTTGAGGGGAAATGACATTAAAACTAAATGCTAAATCATTTGAACTTATGTTTAATTTATTCATATAGACCACAAACAACATCCTTATTATACTGTGTCTTTGACTATATACTCTGCCTTCTCTGCTGTTTTATGAATTTATGTCATGTTATCAGAAGCTGGAAATTGAAACAAGATGCCTACACACCTATTAGAATGGCTAAGATCCAAAAAACTAACATTACCCAAATTTAAAAAGCTGACATTACCAAATGTTGGCAAAAGTGCAGAATAAGAAACTCTCATTAATTGTTGGTGGGAATGGAAAGTCAGCAGCTACTGTGGAAACCAATTTGGCACTTCTTGTAATACTAAACATAGCCTTACCCAATGACCCAACAACCATGCTCCTAAATACTAACCCAAGTGAACCGAAAACTTATATCCTCCCAAAACTGCACATGGATGTTTAGAGCAGTTTTCATGTGTCCAAAATGTTATATTAGATTGACGCACTGTATGAAATTAAATTCACAGAGGACTTCAGCCTGAGGATTTATATTCAGCTTAGTTAGGATTTAAAACTTAAAAGTCAGGGTTTTGACTGGCACTTACTAGTTTAACATTATCCTTTTGGGTTAGTTTGGAGTTTTGTCCCCGAACACATGTCCCTGTAGTTAACACCTCAATACTAGTTGCCTAGCTAATTCATAGCCAAGCCTAGCACTTGGCTAAGTGCTGGGATATATGCTGGCTTCCCATTTAGACTTCTGACTGGTATATCATTTACTAGTCAAAAATACCCTGTGCTTAGGTTCTAAATCATCTGCCTGATGTTAGTGTTTCTATAGAAGTTTAATCTCAACATACTCCTAGAATGGTTATAATACTGCTCACCAAGCTTCAGTTCTCTAAACAATGGCATTTTCTCCAACAGTTCTTATGGAAGTGTGCACTATAAAATTTACTTCATTAGTTTATTAATAGTTCAGGGGGTTTCATGGACTATACAAATACTACTATTTGTAGTATTGTTCCTATGAATAAAAAAATTTAATTTCCCAAGAATTGATACAAAAACTTTCTTATAAAGTAATAATTATACAACTTGGAAAGTGCCTATGTAGATTAAAGTCCTTTATTCCTACTTCTATGAGACAGTTTTTCTCTGGGCTATGTCCATAAGAATATGTATTGTTATCCCATCATTTTCTTTAATTCTTACCATTATTGTATTTTTTATGCAAAATTCAGTTTTCCAGTATGAAATGTATGTTATTATATACAGTATATTTATGAATCCCCCAAATAAAAGTCATGTGTAATCACTTATGATGTAGTTCTTATTTCTTTAGAAAGTAATTAAGTAATATTATATTCATAAAATCCTGATAATTTGGTGATCAATTTTTTTATATGATAATACAGAATTCGTTTTGTGATCTGAACTACATGAATATTGCCAGAACTGTCAGGAATGATTTTGCATTAAACTGAAAGTGGTAGCTTTATCATCACCATCATCTCTTATCTTACTATTCCTACATCATGCTGAAAACCTTGTTCTAGGTCTTAGAGATTCATTTTTTTAATAATTTTTTTTTAGCAAGTAAATCACATGGTTTTCCAAAGCACAACCAGTTCACTCTAAGTCACTATCTAAAAGTAGGCTGTGAAGAACAAGAGTGCAGTGAAACTGTTCTTCACAATTCTGTGAAGGGACTTTTGTGAGTGAATCACGCAGCCCAGTGGAAAATTCCCAGAGATTTTGACTGATTCTCCCTGCTAATTCAGTGTCCACTGATCTGGCCTCTACAGCCAAGTGGTATGGAATGAGACCTGGAGTTCACCCTAGATGTGTTTCTGTGACTCTATAATAATTGGTAAAATATAGTATTGTTTTTAAGAGTATTTTTTCATGACATGTTGAAAATAGTTTCACTATCATAGTATTACAAATAAACGTACTTGGAAAACTTCCTACAATCTAAGGAAGATCAAGCACTGGGTGTTTATTTGAGTATCCTGGCACTTCTAATGATATGCTATTGATCTTGCTCATTACTTATGTCGCTGAACCTGAAATAGTTCAAAGTGGAGCATTACAATGTTAACTCATATAAGACACTTACAGTAGTTTTTTTTTTAAAGGTTTTATTTATTTGTCAGAGAAAGAGAGAGAGAGAGAGCACAAGAAGGGGGAATAGCAGGCAGAGCAGGCAGAGGGAGAAGAAGGCTCCCTGCTGAGCAAGGAGCCCGTTGCTGGACTCAATCCCAGGACCCTGGGATCATGACCTGAGCTGAAGGCAGCTGCTTAACCAATTGAGCCAACCAGGAGTCCCTATAGCAGTTTTTGAAATACAGTTTCAGATAAATGTTCTCATTTGTCCCTTTTATTTATTTATTTATTTATTTATTTATTTAATATATCTTCAGTTTTATTTTAAACATTACTGGAGTTCTAATATCATTGTGCCTTAATATTTAAAAAATGGAATATATACATTGCAATAAAAATTCAGTAATTGAAAACATGCATTGCAGAATTAATTACTTAGTAATTCTGTTAATTGCTGAATATATGTAGAATTTGTAGTAACTGAGCATCCTCCCCTCAGGTGAAACTTGCAACTGACCATCCCCATAAAGGCCATATTTATAGGGCAAATAATAGGGTTTGGAAGTAAACATTTGTTAGCCGACGTGTAGTCTGGAGCAAGCTACATTCTTATGTCATCATGTTTTCATATTTTCAAGGAGCCTAGGCCATGTGTGTTTGCCTCTCCTCTTGATTCCATTTGGGGGGTTGGGGGAGCAGCCCCGCCTGGGGCAGGAGGGGATGTGAGATAAGATTTGTAGCTCTTGGCGTCCAGAACAGAAGGGCCAGTTGTGACCCGGAGGCCAGATAATACATTTCAAACAACTGAGCTTCAGCTTATTCACATAGCATGAGTCTCACAAACAACATTCTTTAGCCTGCCTGTGGGTGTGCAACTGCAGGTGATGGGTTATGCGGGACAAACCACAGAAGCATCTGTCCATACAGAACAACTAGATATGGCAATCTGACTTCTTACAAATCTGACTTTTAGGAGGCTGACTCCTTGGGCTGTTTATTGTAGTTGGGCTCCTGGGCATGTTGCTGCAGGTCGTGGGTCACAGTTTCGTTATTGTGTATGGTGTGGCCTTGGTTTGTGTATTCAGTCCCTCATTACTGCTATTCACAGCTATAATAATAAGTGGATGAAATTAAACTTATATATAGAGAAACGTTGAATATTGTGGAATGTATGGCTCAGAATGTGGGAAGTACTTTTAAAGTACAAGTCCAAATGTATGATAAGAAGGTGAATTATAGACAACATAGTAATCACTAATGGTTACATTATTTTAATTAAAATTAAAAGTAACAGGGGCACCTGGGTGGCTCAGTGGGTTAAGCCTCTGCCTTCCGCTCAGGCCATGGTCTCAGGGTCCTGGGATCGAGCCCTGCAGCGGGCTCTCTGCTCAGTAGGGTCATGCTTCCCCCTCTCACTCTGCCTGCCTCTCTGCCTTCCTGTGAGCTCTCTCTCTGTGTCAGATAAATAAATAAAATTCTTTAAAAAAAATTAAAAGCAACAAAAATGTTCAATTTCAATAGTTTTATAAAAACCGTATAATATAAATTAGTTTCAAACTATAGGACTGTTTTGTAGTCATGTACCTGTTTTATAGCACTGTGTTTGGAAGGTTCTGTTTTTTCCTTTATACTCAGTGTCTCTATGCATGTGCTCTTATCTTTTGCTGCCACCATGTGGTTATATAAAGAAATAGTACTATAAATCTACTTCCCTTATTTTTTAGGTATCATCAAGGAGAATTTAGAAAAATTAAATATTAGGTCACAATTCTAAAAAAATAATTTTAGCACAATAGAATAATAGTGAACACAGATAACTTTTTTGTTAAAATATGCACATACCCACAAATATATATACACATATATAACATACATATCTATAAAAATATAGTGCTCTCTATGATATATAAATGTACATGTAATAAATATATTATCTATGTCTGTATCTATATGTCTATTATATATAATGCTCATATATAGTATTTATTTATGTATTTACATATATTATCTACATAATAGATATATAAATATTGATATATATGTTATCAATATCTCTATATAGAGAGAACTATGTCATTTCTTATTTGTCAGTATAAGCAATAAACACCCATTTGTTTCTCTCCCCTTTCAAAATCTCATCACATTGCTAGTAAAAAATAGCCAGAGTCTATGAACTTATAACAGTAAGAAGATCAAGACAGTTGCTCGCCAATGTAAGGGCGTTGTATACGAATTTTGGTAAATTCATTTGGTAAATTCAAGAGTGGTTCCGAGCTTGTGGAGGGAAGGAACACTGCTGAGTGTACTGGAGGAGGGCTGAGTGTGAGGTAACCTTCCCTGACCACCACGAGAGAATGATGGGATATAGACAGAAATGAATAGTGGGGCCAGAAAGAGGATAGTAGCTAAGGAGTCATTCATAGACAAACTAGCCTGCATCTTCTCCTCTGCTCTAAAAAATGCAGTGTAATATGTAGTCATGTCATCCATATGTTCCATCTAAAAACTGGAACCATTTATTTAAAGGGAAATTATAAGTCTTCGTGTGGGTTTTGGTGGTGAAAACTAAAGCTCTCCATATTTGGCATCACAGAATGTGGGTAGCCTAACTTCAGATTTCCCGTCTGTATACCTTACATTTAGGCCCACCAATTGACATTCACTGATCATGTTCAATGAGATCTGCTTCTGTATTCGCTTTTAGGAGGGAGATATACTGCGAGGAATGGATTTGCTTGACACCTAGGAAATTAGTTTATATCTCATCTTAAAAAGGAACGAAAATCCAATGTTCAGTTGAAAATAACAAAAGAAAGTAGGACAAAGATGAAGTTGAGAAACTGAAACTGAAAGTAGCAGATATCTTTCAGGGATTTAGATCGTAACTCTCTTGAAAAGAGGGGCTATGTCAAATTTTATTATCCTGTGGTCCTAGAAGTGTGTCTGGCAAATTATGGTCACTAAATAAATATTTACTTAATGAATAAATGAAGACAGTAGAATAAGAAAATTATATTGTATATTTTATCAGAGATTTAAATAACTCCAAAAAGTTAATAAAGGAGCACTGAGAGAACAAGGAAGAAATTGTGACAGTTTTTAAAAAACATAGATGATGAGACCATCAGTAGAAAGGATGTATAAGACATTGCAGAAAATCTGCAAAACATAAAACAAAAAGAATAAGGAAGATTAATCCAGAAAATTTAAAGATCTCCTACTAAAAGTCCCCCAAAACAGCAACAGGAAAAACAGAGGGGTGGAAGTAATCATGTCAAATTTGTCAGAGCTAAGGAAAAATACAAATTGTCATTTGCCATTAGAGGGGTCAACCAGTGACAAACCAGGTTAACAACCTCCTCCCTCCTCCAGATCTCAACTACAGATATACTTGTGAGGTTTCAAGTCACTAATAAAAGCTTTGGAAAGCTTCTAGAGAGGGCCAGGAAAAATAAACATTATTGAGAGAAGAAAACAACTCTCTCTGAAGAACTTCCAGATTTTTCATCATCAGTATAACATGGTGGAAGACAATAAAGCTATGTTTTCATACTTCTAAAAAAGTTATTTGGAAATTAGAGCTCTGTAGTTAAATTATCAAGTGATTGAAAGAACAAAGTGATTTTCTTTTTACTTAGAAGAGCAAAATATCAGAAAAAATTGGTTCATATATCTTCTTTAGAATAAGGAAATTTTTAAAAAAGAACTGTAGCAAAATTGAATAATTATGTAATAGAGAGGAGAACATAGGATCTGTAAAATATTGGAACTTACGAAAGGGTGCAAAGGAGAATCATTCTTAGTATGAATAGATGCACTGTTGATCAGAGAACACAGCAAGGATGGAAAGTTGAAAACAGAAGGCACAAGAGGAATATAAAGTTAAAAAGTGATTTATGCAGTAAGTACCAAGATTAAAAGTGTGTTTTTTCGTGGAAATACACACTGACAAGAAGAAAGGTAGGACAATTAAAAATTTAAAGTTGTATTGGGGAGCCTGGGTGGCTCAGTGGGTTAAAGCCTCTGACTTCGACTCAGGTCATGATCCCAGCGTCCTGGGATCCATACCCGCATGGAGCTCTCTGCTCAGTGGGGAGCCTGCTTCCTCCTCTCTCTCTCTGCCTGCCTCTCTGCCTACTTGTGATCTCTGTCTGTCAAATAAATAAATAAAATCTTAAAAAATATTTAAAGTTGTATTAAAATTTCACTCTAAAGTAATTTTGCTAAATACTGGTTGATACCGTGCTCGCTTCAGCAGCACATATACTAAAATACTGGTTGATAACTGTGACTAGTTATTCTAGTTTATAATGAAAGCTTACAGATTTCAGTTGAATTAAACTAGTTTCTGGTGTTTTTGAAGTAATATGACCATAATATGGCGTTTAAACTTTTAAAATTATAGATATAATCTATTAATGTTCAAATATAAAGGATGAGGGTCTATACATATTATGCCCATGTCAGTCTCGTATCATACTTTCTCATTTTGGTGGAGCACGTTCTCTATTTTCCTTGAACACATCCTTTCTTAGAAGGGCATTTTCCTTCTGAGAAAGGGCATTGAATGTAATCTTTGTGAGGCACTGTATGAGCACAATTTTAATTATATTTGAATTTGGTAATGTGCTAGAATTTTAGTTCAGAAATCATTTTTCTTACATTTTAGAACATTGTCCTATTATTTTACCAGATTTTAGTGTTACTTAAAGAAATTCAGTTTAAGGGTGCCTGGGTGGCTCAGTTGGTTAAGCATCTGCCTTTGGTCAGGTCATGATCCCAGGGTCCTGAGATCAAGTCCCAGATGGAGCTCCCTTCTCAGTGAGGAGTCTGCTTCTCCTTCTCCTACTGCTGCTCCTCCTGCTTGTGCTCTCTGTCAAATAAGTAAATATAATCTTAAAGAAAAAAAAAAAAAGAAATTCAGTTTAATTTTGATTGGATAATCCTTGATATAAGGGCTCTTCTTTACCTTTCTCTAAAGAAAGCTTAAGTGATTTCCTTGCCCCTCATTTTCTCAAAATTTATAAATACATATCTTAAAGTCTTTTGCATATCCATATATATTTGCATCCTTATTGCTTTTGTTTTTAAGTATCATACAAGTGGGCTTATACTTCATAATCTTCAACTTGTTCTTTTCATTACATCATATTTGTGAATGTAGCTATAGTCAGTTTTTTTTTAGCTATTTCTAGTTTAGTAATTTTCTCTGCAAATTAACTTAATTGCATTAAATTAAAATACTCAATATTCTTAATCCATTCTCCTACTTAAAATATTTAGGTTGTTTTGAATTTTATTTTGTTGTGAGTAATATGCTGTGAACACTATTTCATCTAAGTCCTTGTACACTGGTGTGAGCATTTCTTGCAGGCATGCATATAGAAGGAGAAATGCTAAATCATAGGGAAGGTGCATCCTTATCTTCATAAGATAGTGGAGGAATTGCTTTCCATTGTGATTATGCTCACCAGTGTCTTTTCTTTGGTGGTAAGAGCATCTTCACCAAACATTGTATTGCTAGATATTCTAATTTCATTGATTTAATGCCGATATGAGGTGAAACTCGTTTGCATTTCTCTGATCCCTGGTGAGGTTGAGCATGTTTTCATATTATGGCTATTGAGACATTTTATTCTGAATTTTGCCTTTACATGTGTCTTTTATTTATTTTCCTATTATATGTTTACCATTTTTACCAAGCTTTTGTATTCTAATCTGATGATAGTTTTAGTTATCATGAATATTTCTGTTTGTGGTATTCCTTTTGATTATTAATTTTTTTCATGAGGAGATATTTTTAGTTGTAACACAATAAAATGCATCATATGTTTTCTGTATGCTTGTGTTTTGTGTCTTAAGAAAAATGTTTCTATCTTATGATAGAAGTATTCTGCAGTATTTTCTTTCAAGATTTTTGTAGTTTGGATTTTCACATGTAGGTCTTTAATCTATTTATCTATATATTTTTTTTCTTTACTAGAGAAGTTTAAATTCACTATCTTCCCCCCCCCCCATGTGAGTCATCCATTCAAGCAGAAATAACATTTACTTTTCCTATTGATAAATAATACTACACGTGCCATATAGCAAGTTGCAGATATATGTGTGGGATGTGATCTGGGCTATTGGCTGTGTTCCATTGATCTATTTTTTTTTATCCTTATCCAAATAATGCCTTGTGAATTCCCCACAGTGTGTAAGTTATTATAATTTTCATGTCTCGGTATTTGATTCAGCAGCTTCCTACCTCGTTCTTTACAGTTCTCTTGGCTATTCTAGGCAGTTATTTTCATATATATTTTATAATCTAGGTCTATGAAAAACTTGGTATTGTTTATTGGAAATGAATTTAAATTATGAAATATTTTGGAGATAGTATTTATATTTCAGTGATACTGAGTTTTTGATTCCTAACTATGATATAGGTTTCCCTTTAATTGCATTTCTTTTGTAACATTCATTAAATGTTTGTAATTTCTTTTCCACAGACTGTATCACAACTCTGTCAGAGGGATGTTTAGATGTCATAATTCTGGCTGATTTTACGAATTCTATTTTCATAAAAATTCCATATTCTCTTTTTTGCTGGTATATAGAAACAAAATAGATTTGTGTACATTGATCTCAACTCTAAAAAACATTGTACTTCCTTCTTAATTGTAATAATTTGTCTGAATTTTTCATACCTATGATCAATTTTTAATTTTTTAATTTTTTTCCATAACTTTTTATGATTAACCAGTTATTGCATATGTTTCATAATAAAAATATTTCTAATATAATTCACTCTATATTAACTTAAAACCTCTTTAATTCTAGCTTACATTAGTGCATTTTATCTCTTCCACTCTCAGTAGGTATGAATTCCTTGTCTCTCAGTTCCAAATTTTCCCTTCATTATGTGCTCTTTGATAATGAACTTGACTCTCCAGGATTTCCTCTCTGCAATGAGCCTAATGTTATGCTTTGGCAGTGGAAGGTGCTGAAGGGTCATCACACGTGAAAGAAGACTGCTAGTCTTAATTCCTTTGTTTTGGTTTTTCTTGTCCTACTGCAAGTCCATGAATGGTGCATGGGTGGGACCACTAGTGGGTTCTGTGGACAATTTCTTGGTGATGTTACATCACTTCCCGGTTACAGTGACCATCTTGCCAGTTACAGTCACTTGCCAATTACAGTGACCACTTCCAATGCAGATATCTTGCACCCCAGGTCTCTTCCTGCAGTGCTCTGAGATGGTCTGTCTGCCTGCCCACCAGACTTTGCTCACTTATACCCCAGAGAGTTGTTTCCTTGTAGCAGCTTTACAGTAGCTGAACCACGTCTAGCCCTAGAGACCCAGAAAGCTTATCACCATCTGTGGGCTGTAACTACATCTTCTCCAACAATCTGAGCATTAGGATTTTTAAATCCTAATATGTTCCTATAAGTGGCAGAAAGTTACACTAACATTACCAACAATGTTATGTATGGTAGATAAATGAAAAAGAGACACCAGAGGCACCTGGGTGGCTCAGGGGGTTTAGCCTCTGCCTTCGGCTCAGGTCATGATCCCAGGGTCCTGGAATCGAGCCCCACATCGGGCTCTCTGCTCAGCGGGGAGCCTGCTTCCCTCTCTCTCTGCCTGCCTCTCTGCCTACTTGTGATCTCTGTCAAATAAATAAATATACTCTTAAAAAAAAAAGGAAAAAATAAAAAGAGAAACCGATGATAGTTATGTCAATACCCAGAAATAAAATACTTGTAGCTGCACTACAGGTAGTCATAGCTCTTTTACCTCCGCTGTGGTTGCTTTTCCTAATACAGAAATCAGGCTTTTTAATGACAATCCAGAACCAGGGTTAATTATTTTGTGTGGCTAATAGACTATTTCAAATGAGTGACTTTCCAGTACTCCAAGTAGATGATGTCTCATTAAAGGGACCTGAACAAATATCACCCTAAGGATATGACTAATATTGAGTGGAACAAACGTCTAAGGATATTAATTCCATTATTAAGAGTTGTAGGGTTCAAAGTAGTCATTTAGAACTTGTCCATCACTTTGACTGACATAGTGAATAATACAGCCCAAGTTTTAGGGCAACCAACTTAAATTGCTTAAGATAAATAGTTATGAACAATAGATTAGACTTGGATTTTCTTTCTGTCACCATTGCTAACAATTCATGTGAACTGGAAATATGAAATAATCTATATATAAGCTTAGAGAAATGAAGACCTGGTTTGGGGACTTTCTTTCTCTGTCAGGCAAAGGAAGTCTTGAGTCATTGCTCCAGAATCTCTTTTATTCTCTTCTTACAACTCTAATTATGCTTATTTGCCTTAGAGTTCTTTGATGTTTGTCATACAAAGTCTTAAATACTTCTGTATAGGATTTTTTCAACAGGTGACTCAAAAAGTGATTCAAAGACAAAACCAGGGGACGCCTGGGTGGCTCAATGGGTTAAGCCGCTGCTTTCGGCTCGGGTCAGGATCCCAGGGTCCTGGGATCGTGCCCTGCATCAGGCTCCTTGCTCAGCGGGGAGCCTGCCTCTCTCTCTGCCTCCGCCTGCCTCTCTGCCTGCTTGTGTGCTTTCTCTCTCTTAATAAAAAAAAAAAAAAAAAAGACAAAACCAGGATGAAATCACGCTTATTGATGCTTAAACCAAAAAATATTTATTGGCAAATGAAATCTCACTTCAATAATAGTCATGATGATGTGGACCATCCTTGATGGCCTTTCGTACAGCTTTGGCTATGTGAGAAGGGAAATAAGAAACTGCTAATAAAATATTATCACAGTCGTAAGAAAAGACTCATTATTCTGTACTTATTTACCAGATAGTCACCTGAATTGGATTTGATGACAGTTTTTTCCAGCAAACCAAACAGCAACAGCTTTTTACTTCAGCGAGTCAAACAAGTAGAAATGGACTGACTTCCATAAACACACCTCTGAGTGCCAACCAGTTGACAACAGTTTTATCAGAGTAACCGTATTTTGACAGCTAATGTCAACTACTGAAGCCTTTGAAAGTCCACCAATCTATGACCTCCACATTCCCAGAAATTCCTACATAAATCTAACGGCTTGCTTTTCTGAGAGAGACTGTACTGATGAGCATAGTCCTCTTGGTAGTGCTTTTATCACCCTTTGACAGTGTAATTTTTCCCATGGCAGAATGGGTAGTTATATGCCCTATTATGGGGTTTCTTCAACATTAGAGCAATCTTCCCCCTCTCAAAATCAAGATTAGGTGAAATCAAATGCAAACACATTTTAGAAGAATTTGTTTTGCTGTTATTTCTTCCCTAATCTTATCATTGCCTCTTGGATACAATCAAGATTCTTTATCACACAGACAATGTAATTTAATAACTTTTCATAACACTACTCAGCTCGTGGCTTTTTTTTTCACTCAGAAAAATATTTGGAGAGCAGAATTAAAAAGTGACTTGGCAGTAACCATTATTTTCCTTCTCAACATTTAAAGGAGTTTGATTGTTCTTAGTTTTTTTTAACATAAAATGTAAATGATTACATTTGTCTTCATCTGTATATAAATGTATTGACAGTGTAATGTGCATAAAGGAAAATACGTTCATGGAAAAATCAAACTTCAGGAAAAAATTGTCTGGGTCTTCCTTTTCAAAAAATAGTTGAGTGTTGAAAATTTTCTTTTGTAATAGAAAAATATTATTAAGTTAAAATAAAACAAAGTTTAATATCAGTCATGACTCTAAAAGAAATTTTATAGAATAGGAATTCATTGCCTGCTTTCTTTGTGGTACTGCTCTGTGCTCACTGCATTAGCTTTTAGATCATGCATTATAGAATTCACAGCCATTTTCTGCTTATGAATGAGAATGTATACTTGTGAAAACACAACATGTAAGATGTCAGGAATACATATATTAAAACATGTCAGTTGCTGAAAAATGAGTTTTCTTACTGAGGAAAATTGCCTTTAGATTTGACTATGTTCAGCTCTGGGACAAAAAATGTTGTGCTTCTAACTTAATAAATGTAAAATATGGTTATTTTAAAAACTGTTTAAAATTAAAGTCCATGTTTATAAAACATTATATGTGATCTCATCGCATTATCCTTTTATTAAATTTGTGGTTTTATATTTAAAATCTTGTTTTCTAAATTACACCTATATCAGCATACTCAGATTGATTTAGTGGCTACCCGCTGTGTATATTTTTCAGAGTTTCAGTTTATACATAAGTTATGTAACTTAACCTTGAAATTCAGAGAATGTTTTTCTCTTTTAGAATGGATGACCTATAAACGGAGTCCTTAAAGCAATTTATAGTGGTAGAGAAAAGGAAAAAGTTATCATATGCAGAGAACAATTCTATAACAATAGAATTTGGACTAATGAAAATAATATTTTAGAATACATTAATCCAAAATATTGTATGGAATATTGTTATACTAAAATATATTTATTTGTTTAAAATTTAAGTTTAACTGAGTGTTCTGTGTTTTATTTGGAACCCTTAGAAAAGAGAGAATTTGGATAGGCTGCTTCAGACAGAGGCAGCAGTATAAACTAAGGCCTGAAGGTAGGAGAGACTGGGGCACACTGGGTGAACAATATGTACTTTATTGGTTCTCAAAAATAGGTTGCATGGACAGGGACAGAATGGGATTAGAGCTAGAGAATACCTGCAACTTTCTCACAGAATATAGTAAACTCAACAAGGTACAGATACCTCAGACCCACATGTATATCTTGTGTGGGAGAACAGACACTTAATGTATCCATATAGTTCTAGGGCTGTGCCAGTGGTAAATTTCAACTTTTAATTTAAGATACTTAAATTATCAACATTGACTCATAACACCCTCAATTTTTTTTAAATCTCAGAGCGTAATAAAGAAAAAAAGGGAAATTTAAGGGAAAATGTGGTCTCTTTTTATTTTTTATTATTTTTTTTGAAAGTCCAGTGTTAAAATCCCCATAAAAGCTGACAGAGTCATTAGGGTAGTGAAACCAGAACTCCATGGACAATAGAGCTAAGTAATGAACTTTCCCAAAAATCCTAAAAAGTGAGGACAAACCACTAAGAGCTACAAGATCTTCATAATATGAGAATCCATTTGGAAGAAGGCTGAAGTAAGGAACAGGGAATCTAAAAGTAAGAAAACTAAAAAACAGTCATCAAGCACTCATTGGAATTTGTGGCAAGGCAATTTATTGGTAGCAGCTGAAGCCTGGAAGACTTTTCACATGTAAATTCTCAGGTAAGTATGAGATTTTGACTATAATGTGAAGAGTCTTGAGAAGCCTTCAACACATGACCTCTTATAACAAATCAACAACACTTCCTTCCTGGGTAGAGCTGCTACTGATTAGAAACAGTGTAAAATAGAACTCACGCTGAGCAGTACAAGGATAATAGGAGTTCAGAAAAGAGAAGATTCATATAGAAGTTGTGAGCAGGGAGACAGAATCAGGGGATTTCAGATAATAGTGGCTATATTTTTTAACACTCCTGTAAATAACAAAAGAGGAATCTTTATAGCTATGAAGCTCAAAATGTTATTCCTGAAGTCTTGCCTTAGATAAACTTATTTTGTGTAAAAGTATAATAAAAAAGAATTGCTCTTGAATTCTAAGTAAGCTTATTTTAAGAGACTGAGCGAAGGAGAAAAACATCCTCAAAAGGAAGGAATATATTGCAAATTCATGCTCCAAAACTGATAATCCAGAATCTCATATTTTTAAATGAATGATATGGAATTATGAAAATATCTAACGATATAAAAGAACAATATAAATTGGAATTACAAAAAGTAAAATTGGAGGTGCTAGAACTCAGGAATTAGAGAAAAAGAGTAGAAAAAAAGAATAGAAAAAAGAAAAGAGTAAGCTAGAATAAATAAGCATAACCAAAATGAGTAGATGCTCTAGGAGTCCCTCTCACCCCTTTAGCTGCTGAGGGACCTATCCACTGTTAGGAGCTCATTTGAGCTGCCAGCTGTTAAAATAGGCAATTAAACTGGTAACAGAAGCAAATGGAAGCAACAGTCAAGTCTTTAATCACCTACTGTGATGGTATAAACAAGGGTCTAAACCTGGAGAAAGTGCAGACTCCCTTCATTCTGTTTTGCCCCATGGAATGGCCTCCCTGTGCAGGGCCAGGCGGGTCAACAGATGTGAGTGCTCTCATCTCATGTGAAGTAGCTAGAACGAAAGACTCCTGCACTTTTTATGGATCCAGGGCCTTAGGGCAATGTGAGGGGGGAAGATCTAGGAATGGATTGTATTTAGTATCAAGTCAAAATGAGGAAACATATCTTCAAGGTTTCCCTCTTCTCTGGCCTTGGCAGAGAACTCTAAAAACCTTGGCAGAGAGTCCCAGACAAGGGACGTGTGAATGATGAGTTCTGGATCAAGAGTGCCCGTATACATAAGAGCATGGCTGGCCAGGCAGGCCAAGGCGGCTGGCATGGCAGGCCAAGGCGGAGTACATTATAACTCTCTTCAGAGAGTTGTAATGTACTGGCTGTCACTTAGTCTGGTGTTTGGGGTGCAAATCTTCCCCGTGAAGCCTATCACATAAAGCCTTTGTAATTGTCTACAGTCAGGCCTGAAATATCACATCTGGGTTTTTATACAGGAAGCAGCTTCCTCATACATAGTTGACCCTTTTCTCTGGAGACTTCTTTTAGCAAAACAGGAGCTACTCTTCCCTGGCAGCAACTCCCCACCCGACCCACATCACCACATTCCCTCAGTCAGTGAATAACTGGCATGGGGTATTAAGCCTCAAGAGGAGACTAATGCCGTGGTATGTTTTGTGCCCCAGAGTCTTGCAGTGAGATCATACCAAAGAAAGTCTCCAGCTGAGACCATTTTTTGCCTACTTGTTCCCCTAGCCTTACTCTAGTGAGAGCTCTCACAGAATAAATATACTGCTTCTAGGAAATCCAACTGTATTTTGTTACCAAGAGTGGATCACGGAAGCAAACTCTAAGGAGAGGATTATTAAGTTATCACTCACTCTCTGAAGGTTACTGGAGACCTCACCGCTGGTGTTAGATGTAGTATATAAAACTCATTGCGTGCTATAGCGGTGATATTGCTGAGAGATTGCTAAGAATATCACTAGTGGAAGAATTTGGTACTCAGGAAAAAAATCTTGAAATAAAGGAAGATAAGTAAAAACTTTTTCCTAAAAACAAAACTGCATAAAATGAAAACCTAGCAATCCAGCTAGAGGTATAACTCTAAACTTCCTTTAGCATTTCTGGTACTAGATTATCTTAGATTTCGTTATCTGAAAATGTCTTTAGTTTTCCTCCAATTCTGAAGTATATTTTTATTTACTTTAGAATTCTGGTTTGACTTTTTGTTAGTTTACCTTTTTTTCCCCAACGTTTAAAAATGTTGCTGCACTCTCTTTTCGATTTCACAGTTCCTGACAAAAATTCAGTGATCATTTGATTACTTCTTGTCTGTATGCTAAAGTGTGCTGCTTCTGTGGTTTCTTATAAGATCCTCTTTATACCTTGGTTTTCAATAGTTTGACACTAATGTGCTTGATTTTCCCATATTTATCCTTATTGGTGTTCATTCAGCTTCTTGAATCAGTACATTTATACCCATCCATAAATCTGGAAAATGGTCAGGCATTATTTATTCAAATATTTTTTTTCTGACCAGTTTATACATCTTTTCTTCTAACACTCCATGTGTTAGATCTTTTAAGATTGTCACACAGGTCCCTAAGTTCTGTTAATTCCTTTTGAAGCGTTTTTCACTGTTCTTCATATTGTATAATATCTACTGATATATCTCTCCAAGTTTATTGATTTTCTTCCATCACAATTATGCTGTCAAATAACCCCATTATTCTTAATATATATTTTTCTCCAATAGTAGAATTTCCATTGGTTTCTTCCATACTTTATGCTTCTCTGCTAAGATTTTCTGTATTTTCATTTTATTACTAGCAAATGTTTCTTTACTTCATTAAGCACTGCTGTAATAGCTGCTTTAATCTTTGCTTGCTATCTTCCTCATTTCTGATGTCTTCTTTCTTAATTATCTTCTTTTAAGAATCTGTTGTGTTGTTCCGTATCTTTGTCAAATAATGTCAGTTTGTATCCTGAATATTGTGAATATTGGTGACATTTTGGGGATGGCACCCAAATACCAATTCTTTAAATTTTGTGTGTGTGTGTGTGTGTATTTTTTTTATTTATTTATTTTCAGCATAACAGTATTTATTGTTTGCTCCATGCAGTCCGTGCCCTCTCTAATACCCACCACCTGGTTCCCCCAACCTCCCAGCCCCCCACCTCTTCAAACCCTTCAGATTGTTTTTCAGAGTCCATAGTCTCTCATTGTTCACCTCCCCTTCCAATTTCCCCCAACTCCCTTCTCCTAACTCCCAAGGTCCTCCATGCTATTTGTTATGCTCCACAAATAAGTGAAACCATATGATAATTGACTCTCTCTGCTTGACTTATTTCACTCAGCGTAATCTCTTCCAGTCCCGTCCATGTTGCTACAAAAGTTGGGTATTCATCCTTTCTGATGGAGGCATAATACTCCATAGTGTATATGGACCACATCTTCCTTATCCATTCGTCCGTTGAAGGGCATCTTGGTTCTTTCCACAGTTTGGTGACCGTGGCCATTGCTGCTATAAACATTGGAGTACAGATGGCCCTTCTTTTCACTACATCTGTATCTTTGGGGTAAATACCCAGTAGTGCAATTGCAGGGTCATAGGGAAGTTCTATTTTTAATTTCTTAAGGAATCTCCACACTGTTCTCCAAAGAGGCTACACCAACTTGCATTCCCACCAACAGTGTAAGAGGGTTCCCCTTTCTCCACATCCCCTCCAACACATGTTGTTTCCTGTCTTGCTAATTTTGGCCATTCTAACTGGTGTAAGGTGATATCTCAATGTGGTTTTAATTTGAGTCTCCCTGATGGCTAGTGATGATGAACATTTTTTCATGTGTCTGATAGCCATTTGTATGTCTTCATTGGAGAAGTGTCTGTTCATATCTTCTGCCCATTTTTTGGTATGATTATCTGTTTTGTGTGTGTTGAGTTTGAGGAGTTCTTTATAGATCCTGCATATCAATCTTTTGTCTGTACTGTCATTTGCAAATATCTTCTCCCATTCCGTGGGTTGCCTCTTTGTTTTGTTGACTGTTTCCTTTGCTGTGCAGAAGCTTTTGATTTTGATGAAGTCCCAAAAGTTTATTTTGGCTTTTGTTTCCTTTGCCTTTGGAGACATATCTTGAAAGAAGTTGCTGTGGCTGATATCGAAGAGATTACTGCCTATGTTCTCCTCTAGGATTCTGATGGATTCCTGTCTCACATTGAGGTCTTTTATCCATTTTGAGTTTATCTTTGTGTATGGTGTAAGAGAATGGTTGATTTTCATTCTTCTAAATATAGCTGTCCAGTTTTCCCAGCACCATTTATTGAAGACACTGTCTTTTTTCCACTGTATATTTTTTCCTGTTTTGTCGAAGATTAACTGACCATATAGTTGAGGGTCCATATCTGGGCTCTCTACTCTGTTCCACTGGTCTATGTGTCTGTTTTTATGCCAGTACCATGCTGTCTTGGTGATCACAGCTTTGTAGTAAAGCTTGAAATCAGGTAACACGATGCCCCCAGTTTTATTTTTGTTTTTCAACATTTCCTTAGCAATTCGGGGTCTCTTCTGGCTCCATACAAATTTTAGGATTATTTGCTCCAGCTCTTTGAAGAATACCGGTGGAATTTTTATTGGAATGGCATTAAAAGTATAGATTGCTCTGGGCAGTATAGACATTTTAACAATGTTTATTCTTCCGATCCAAGAGCATGGAATGGTCTTCCATCTTTTTGTGTCTTCTTCAATTTCTTTCATGAGTGTTCTGTAGTTCCTCGAGTACAGATCCTTTACCTCTTTGGTTAGGTTTATTCCCAGGTATCTTATGGTTCTTGGTGCTATAGTAAATGGAATCCATTCTCTAATTTCCCTTTCTGTATTTTCATTGTTAGTGTATAAGAAAGCCACTGATTTCTGTACATTGACTTTGTATCCTGCCACGTTACTGAATTGCTGTATGAGTTCTAGGAGTTTGGGGGTGGGGTCTTTTGGGTTTTCCATATAAAGAATCATGTCATCTGTGAAGAGAGAGAGTTTGACTTCTTCATTGCCAATTTGGATACCTTTTATTTCTCTTTGTTGTCTGATTGCTGTTGCTAGGACTTCTAATACTATGTTGAACAAGAGTGGTGAGAGTGGGCATCCTTGTCGTGTTCCTGATCTCAACGGGAAGGCTGCAAGCTTTTTCCCATGGAGGATGATATTTGCTGTGGGTTTTTCATAGATAGATTTGATGAAGTTCAGGAATGTTCCCTCTATCCCTATACTTTGAAGCATTTTAATCAGGAACGGATGCTGGATTTTGTCAAATGCTTTTTCTGCATCAATTGAGAGGACCATGTGGTTCTTCTCTCTTTTCTTATTAATTTGTTCTATCACATTGATTGATTTGTGAATGTTGAACCTTCCTTGTAGCCCAGGGATGAATCCCACCTGGTCATGGTGGGTAATCTTTTTAATGTGCTGTTGGATCCTGTTTGCTAGGATCTTGTTGAGAATCTTAGCATCCATATTAATCAGTGATATTGGTCTGAAATTCTCCGTTTTGGTAGGGTCTTTGCCTGGTTTGGGGATCAGGGTAATGCTGGCTTCATAGAAAGAGTCTGGAAGTTTTCCTTCTGCTTCAATTTTTTGAAACAGCTTCAGGAGAATAGGTGTTATTTCTTCTTTGACAGTTTGGTAGAATTCCCCAGGGAATCCGTCAGGTCCTGGGCTCTTGTTTTTTGGGAGGTTTTTGATCACTGCTTCAATCTCGTTACTAGATATCGGTCTATTTAGGTTGTCGATTTCTTCCTGGTTCAATTTTGGGAGTTTACAGTTTTCCAGGAATGCATCCATTTCATCTAGGTTGCTTAGCTTATTGGCATATAACTGTTGATAATAACTTCTGATGATTGTTTCTACTTCCTTGGTGTTAGTTGTGATCTCTCCTTTTCATTCATAATTTTATTAATTTGTTCTTTCTCTCTTTTCTTTTGGATTAGTGTGGCCAATGGTTTATTGATCTTATTGATTCTCTCAAAAAACCAGCTTCTAGTTTCATTGATACATTCTACTGTATCTCTGGTTTCTACCTCATTGATTTCAGCTCTAATCTTGATTATTTCCCTTCTTATGTGTGGAGTTGGTTTGATTTGTTGTTGATTCTCCAGTTCTTTAAGGTGTAGAGACAGCTGGTGTGTTCTGGATTTTTCAATTTTTTTGAGGGAGGCTGGGATGGCTATGTATTTCCCCCTTAGGACCGCCTTTGCTCTATCCCATAGGTTTTGAACTGAAGTGTCTTCATTCTCATTGGTTTCCATGAATTGTTTCAGTTATTCTTTGATCTCCTGGTTGATCCAAGCATTCTTAAGCAAGGTGGTCTTTAGCTTCCAGGTGTTTGAGTTCCTTCTGAACTTCTCCATGTGATTGAGCTCCAGTTTCAAAGCATTGTGATCTGAGAATATGCAGGGAATAATCTCAGTCTTTTGGTATCGGTTGAGTCCTGATTTGTGACCCAGTATGTGGTCTATTCTTGAGAAGGTTCCATGTGCACATGAGAAGAATGAGTATTCTGTTGTTTTAGGGTGGAATGTTCTGTATATATCTACGAGGTCCTTCTGGTCCAATGTGTCATTCAATGCTCTTGTTTCTTTATTGATTTTCTGCTTCAATGATCTGTCTATTTCTGAGAGAGGCATGTTAAGATCTCCTACTATTAATGTATTCATATCAATATGACTCTTTATCTTGATTAACAGTTTTTTTATGTAATTGTCTGCTCCCATATGGGGGGCATAGATATTTACAATTGTTAGATCATCTTGGTGGATAGTCCCTTTAAGAATGATGTAGTGTCCTTCTGTATCTCTGACTACAGTCTTTAGTTTAAAATCTAATTTATCTGATATGAGAATCGCTACCCCAGCCTTCTTTTGAGGCCCATTGGCATGAAAGATGCTTCTCCATCCCTTCACTTTCAGTCTGGGTGTATCTTTAGGTTCAAAATGGGTCTCTTGTAGACAACATATGGATGGGTCCTGTCATTTTATCCAATCTGCAACCCTGTGCCATTTTATGGGTGCATTTAGGCCATTCACATTGAGAGTGATTATTGATAGATACGTTTTTATTGACATCGTGTTACCTTTGAAGTCTTTCTTTCTGTAGATTGTCTCTATATTTCTGTTCAATGCTATTCTTAGGATTTTTCCTCTTTTATACAACCCCCCTTAATATTTCCTGCAGTGTTGGCCTGGTGGTTGCATAGTCTTTTAAGCCTTGCGGGTCTTGGAAACTATCTCTCCATCCATTTTGAATGTCAGTCTTGCTGGATAAAGTATTCTTGGCTGCATGTTCTTCTCATTTAGTGCCCTGAATATATCTTGCCAGCCCTTTCTGACTTTCCAGGTCTCTGGGGACAGGTCTGACGTTATTCTGATGGGCTTTCCTCTGTAAGTAAGGAGCCTCTTTGTCCTAGTGGCTCTCAAGAGATTATACCTACAATTATGATTCCTCAATTTGACTATCAGGTGCCTTGATATTTTTCTGGAATCTATAATCTTGGGTGGAGACCGTTTGGCCTCTAGTACATGAACGCTGGTTCCATTCACGAGATTGGGAAAATTTTCATGAAGAACTTGTTCCACTGTATCTTCTAGACTTTTTTCTTTCTCCTCCCCTTCAGGGATTCCAATGATTCTGACAGTGGAACGTTTCATGGCATCATTTATTTCCCTGATTCTGTTTTCATGGTTTCTAAGCTGTTTGTTCCAGGCTTCCTCTTGATCCTTTCTCTCTGTTTGTCCTCCAGATCACTAATTCTATCTTCTGTCTCAGTTACCCTAGCTTTGAGAGAATTTAGATTAGATTGGAACTCATTGAGAGCATTGTGAACCTCATCCCTGGTAGCTTTTAGCTCTGCCCTAACATTGTGAACATCCTGTCTGGTCGCTTTCAGCTCGGCCCTAATCAATTCCGTTTGGTCATCCATGGCTTTCTCCAACCTAGCTATTGCCTGGATAATTGTTAGCCCGAATTCTCTTTCTGACATATTGTCTATGTTGATAGCCGCTAGATCTGTTGCAGAAGGTCCATCCTCTGTATTTTTCTTCTGTTGGGCATTCCTCCTCCTAGTCATTTTGGTGAGAGATGACTGAACAGATGTAGCTGGTTGTATCAACTGTGGTGCAGTCTGGGTGCACCCTGGAACACTTCTGAGCAATCAGGATTCCCCACCCAAATGAGAGAAAAAAGAAAGGAAAAAGAAAAAAAAAGAGAGAGAGAGAGAGAGAGAGAGAGACAGGAAAGAAAAGGAAGATGAAAGAGAAGGTTCAGCCCAAATGGGCCCCAAGGTAAGATTTATGAGGTATACAAACAAAAACAAACAAACAAAAAGACTGATAAAAGTATATAACAAGAGAAAAAAATGATATATATGCAAATAAAGGAAGAACCTTGTCGAAAAGAACCCGAAGTGTAAGATTTATGTACTATCAGGACAAACACAAAAACACAGAAACACTGGTGGAAGAAAAAGATGGGAGAGTGGTTATAAATTCTCAGTGTGAGTGAGGAAGGTTGTTTTGATTCTTCCTGGATGTATCTTGATATCTTTGTTAAAGGACTCAACTTTCCTAGGCTAAAGGGGGATTAAAAATTGGTTTACCTATAGGGGTAGTATTGATTAGGGAAAGGGGATTACTTTGAAGTTTAACTCTATATGAATATTAGAAAATAAAAATAAAAAAGGAATAAATTAGACTAAACTAAACTAAAATTAAAAAAATTCAAGAAATAGAAATGCAAAAGAAAAACATAGGTGTATGTATCAAAAAGTTCAGGTTAGAAGGTTATTATGGAATTTGATGTACTGGACAGCTCGCTGTGATGGTAAATAGGTTAAAAAATTATCTATAAAAAAAATGAGCCAGAATAGTGGGAACAAATTAAAAATAAAAGTTGTCCTATGAAGTAGTGGTGGTGGTTCTCTTGTCGTCTTTTTTTTTTTTTTTTCTTTCCTGGTTGGTTTTCTGGGGGAGGGGCCTGCCACGTGGGTTTTCAGTCAATGATGTTCCCTGAGTTAAGTCCTCCAGTCCCCCTCAAGGGGGTGGGCTTTGAGGAAACTGGTCTTTTCAGGCTTTTGTTCTCTGGAGGTTTTTATGTTTGTTCACTTTTTTTCTCTCGCCTTGACCACTTTTGATGGTTTTTGTAGGTTTAGAGGAAAGCAAACTGCACCCTGACCTCCCTCTCAGAGAGAAGCCTCAGTCTGCTCTTCTGTGGGTGTTGCAGAGCCCATATAAATCCCCCCTTGGCCGCTGGCAGAGCAGGTTCCGAGTCGCGGTCCCTGGGGACGGAGGATCTTCTGTTTGTACCCAAATCCATGGCAGCAACGGCTGTCTGCGCAGCTCCAGACCGCCAGAGAGGTTCCAAGCAGTGATCGCACACTGAGTTTTTGCCGCTGGCCCGGGCTGGGAGTGCCTGGTCTTTCTGGGTCTAAGAGCTCCTGGCTTGCATGCACCTCTTTTCAGGGGAGTTTGGGGCGCGCATCTCAGGCTCTGAAACAATGGTGCGTGTCAAAGAGTGCCGGCTGGGCCTTTGTACCTCTCTCAGGGGAGGATGAGGGGTGCGCGCATCTCAGGCTCTGTAGCAGGGCTTGCGCATTCTGCCATCTGGCGTGGCTCCCAGCCCCTCACAGGGGCCAGAACCCAGGCAATCTCAGGTGTGCCGGCGGCTCCCGGACCAAGACCTGGTTTCTCTGCCGCACTCTCTCTGGCTCAGCACCAGGGGAGGCTGTCCTGGGACCGGGGACTTAAGCCCCTGTCCCTAGCCGCCCCGATTCCCACAATTCCGCCCCCCCCCACGATCTTTTGCTCTTTTGGAGTGCTTTCAACCAGTCTCCAAGTTAATGCTGGTCCCCAGACGCAGGGCACTCTCATATTAGGGGTATTACTTTCCAACCAGTCACCTCTAGTGGCTCCCTCCCCCTTTTGTTTATCTTCCGATATCAATCCACCTTTCCCACTCCGCTTTACCTGCCCACTGGCGTCTTCTGCCCCTGTAGAGATCCAGATGTGTATAATTCTGATCTCAGGCTGATTTCATGGGTGATCAGAGTTCTTTGGTAGGTAATCAGCTCACTTTAGGGTACAGGTTGAAAAGGCTCCTCCTCCTACTTACCCGCCATCTTGTCCCCCTCAATTCTTTAAATTATTTCATTTTCTTTTGGGGTTCTTTTTTTATGTTCAGTTCAGTTAGCCAACATATAGTACATCTAGCCGTCAGAGAAATATAAATCAAAACCACAATGAAATACCACCTTATACCAGTTAGAATGGCAAAAATTAACAAGACAGGAAACAACAAATGTTGGTGAGGATGTGGCAAAAGGGCCACCCTCTTATGCTGTTGGTGGGAATGCAAGCTGGTACAGCCACTCTAGAAAACAATATGGGATTCCTCAAGAATCTCATGACCCAGCAATTGCAGTACCAGGTATTTATCCCAAAAATACAAATGTAGTCATCCGAAGGGGCACCTGCATCCCAGTGCTTATAGCAGCAATGTCCACGATATCCAAATACCATTTTTTTTTTTAATTTTTATCTGGGCTGTTAGTGTGATTCTTAGGTCAAAGGGAAATTTTGACAGAATTTATGAGCAGAATTTGGGGAATCTGTCCTAGTTCACTCCTTTATAGAGTTCCTTTCTCATTGTCCAGTTGCTGAGGTTACCCCTAAATCTGTTCTCTGTTCTTCAAGCCAGAAATAATCTTGTTCTCTCTGCAGTTCAAGGAGCCAGCTGTGCCCATTCATAGAATAAAGGCAAAACATACAGAGACTCCTCATGTCATTTCTGCTTAACAAATGTCATTTCCCCTCTCATTATGCCTTCATTTGTTTACTTTTTATTTCTTCTAGATTTTTAAAAAAATTTTGTCAACATTTATGCTTTCTGTGTGGGGGAGTCTTTCCTCCATGAACTTCTTTGCTCTTAACAGATACAGAACTCCAGGTACATATTTTAAGTTAAAAATTTACACACACACACACACACACACACACACACACACACACATATTTACCTGTGCATAGGTTTATATTTTAAAAAGTAAAAAACAAACAACAAAATAAAACACTAGCTACATAAATATTAAAACAGACATAAGTGACTACCTAACCTATTAGGAATAGGAGGAAATGTGAGAAAGTAGCTAGGGATAGAAGCCAGAATTCTTAGAACATACTCTACTTTGCAAATTTAATTATGGAGCTATGTATGTATTTCACACAAGTATAGAAAAAAGTAAATTTATGAAAAACTCATGAAAAACTCATAAAAAATAAAAAAATGAATAAAAAATGTGTTGTTACAGTCACATAGTAAAAATTGTAAGTAATATTAAACATTTAATTTCATATCTCTAACTGAATGTACTCAAATAAGAAAGAAAAGATATGCAGAGAAAAAAGTTGACAGTAATCATAGTGTTATGTTATAATGTTAATATTTTCATTCTCAGACTGGTGTGTGTATACGACAGAATAAAACAAGTTAATAATTGTGTGATGTTCTATGTCTCTCCTTCTTAGTTTCTCTTTGAGTCAGGTTTAGGTATGGGAGAAATGACATTCAGATCATTATGGAAAATGATAATAAAACCTCTTGAGTCCTGAATTTAATTGTAATTATGAATACATGGTATATTTTGTCTTCAAATGTGTTACTAGATGTGTCACCTGAAAAGGCCAATTCAGTTTCAGCAAAGAGTTCTTTTGCTAAGGCTGAGATCTCCAAATATAATTTACACTGATAATTTTAGATATCATAATAATTTTAGATAGATATTGTAATATAATAGATATTATATATTATAAACACTGATAATAATATAATTATATATATGTATATATAATTTACATTTATTCCTTGTACACCATTGGTAAGAATGTAAACTGTCTTTATGGAAAGTCATTATGGAAAATAGTATGGATATTCCTCAAAAAATAAAAATAGTGAATTCTCATATGATCTAGCAATCCCACTTTTGGGTATCCAAAGTAAATAAAATCACTATCTCAAAGAGTTATCTGTACCCTCATGTGCATTGAAGCACTATTCACAATGGCCAACATATGGAAACAATCTAAATGTCCATTGACAGGTGAATGGATAAAAAATATACAGACATACATACACACACACACACACACACACAGGAATACTATTCAGCCTTGGGGGGAAAAAAAAAAAAAGGAAATCCTGCTATTTGCAACGACTTGAGTGAACCTGGAGAACAGTATGCTAAGTGAAATAAACCTGTCACAGAAAGACAAATACTCATGATCTCACGTATATTTGGAATCTATAGTAGTCAAACTCAGAGGAGCAGAGAGTAGATTGTTGGTTGCCAGAGGCTGAGCAGAGGAATGGAAACAGCGAGGTATTGATTAAGGGGTATAAAATTTCAGCTACGCAATATGGATAAATTCTGGAGGTACAGCTTATATCAATGTGACTATAGTTAATATACTGTATTGTATATCTGAAATTTGCTGAGAGGGTAGATCTTAAGTGATCTCATCACACACACAAAAAAGGGAACAGTGAGGTAATGGATATGTTTGTTAGTTTATGGCGATTATATTAAAAAGGTCAGGTTATATACCTTAAATATATACATTTTTATTTGTCAATTATACCTCAATAAAATAAAATAAAAAAGTATTCATGGTTCAAAGGGTTCAGAAATCAACACGAAACTTTCCCCTGGAGATAGGTGCGACAATTTACATATAAATGATAGCAGTTGCAGTGGACCTAAATACATCAAATATTTTAATGAATTTGTATTATTATACTTAACCAGAACACTGATCTTTTCCTACAGGACTATAAAGGAATCCAGTCTTTTTTGAAAACAAAGGGAATCAGGTTTATCCTGTCTTTCTTAAAATCTGTAAGACTGGGTAACCAAATAGTTGATATGGTTAAGTTTCTCTTCACTGAAGTATTCAGACTAATAAAATGAAGAAATTGTGAATTATAATAGCATCATTTTGCATCTCTTCAATTCACCATTGCCCCCACCCCCTGCCATTTGTGTTGTATGATACCACTGAAGGAGTTGTGACTAATTGTGGAATTAAGAAGAAGACGCGCCAGAAACAGTGGTTCCCCGAAATGTTTATTTACATATCTTTAAAGTGTAAGCGTCAGGCAGCACACAACAACCAGCAGGTGCATGGGGAGTTTCATAGTGTATCAGGCCTAGTGTTTAGACTTCTGTATCTCATAGGACACTGTGAATTACAAAATTCAAATTTTGTACAGGAAACTTCTTGTGCCCCATCCTAATCAGAAACAAACAGGAAAGAGAATTCTGGGAACTGTATTTCAGTCTAGTCTCACATGGAAAACACTTTTAAATTAGTATTTATATTTTTATTTTTATTTTTTGGTATTTATATTTTTTAGACTTTGCTTTAGAAACGGATGCAAATGGTTTATAATATGTATATTATATATATATATATATATATGAGGAGATATATATCCTCAGATTATAAGAATATATATATATATTCTAATCTGAGGAACCACTTTTTCTGTCTCATAATTCAATCCATAAGGCTGAGTAATTTATGAGGCACAATATAACAACCAATACTTGGGAGATCTTTTCGAAACTGAGAGGAACTTCTCTGATCTCAGTATCTATATCTAATATGCAAAAATTTAGTTATGATTTTTAAAATTACATGTTTATGTTTTCAATAGTTGGGATTTCAAAAGACTTCCAAATAATTCAGAAAAAAAAAAGAAAAGAAAAAAGTAAAGATACTGGTTATCTACCACTGTGGGAGGCAGAAAATATGTGGTCATATACACTACTCTGGAAAATTCTTGGTACATCTTTAGTTATTTAGTATTAATACACAAGCATAGATAGATTTTATGTATATAAAATTCTTTTAAACCCTAAAATTATAAAGGTTAATTCAGATTCTGATTAATTTTTTGTTTCATCGCTTCCTGATATATGGTAGGCTAGGTGTTTAGGAAAATAGCCTTTGAACAAGTAGCATCCTGTTACTTGGGAATTTCAAGTATTGATAAGAAAATGACTTGAGGGCACCTGGGTGGCTCAGATGGTTAAGCATCTGCCTTTGGCTCAGGTCATGATCCCAGGGCTCTGGAATCAAGTCCTGCATTGGGCTCCCTGCTCCATGGGAAGCCTGCTTCTTTCTCTTCTTCTGCTGCTCCCCCTGCTTGTGCTCTTTTGCTCTCTCTCTCTCTCTCAAATAAATAATTAAAATCTTAAAAAAAAAAAAAGATGACTTGAGAAGACAGGAATCAACTAAAAGAATGTAGCAGATGAAAAGAGTAATTCTGCCCAGTTTTCAATCTTTCAAGCGCATTTATAAGGACTTCTAAGTACCAAGCTACCCATTTCTTTTTGTGCTCCCTGGGCAGTGGTAGAAAATTTTAAGTGCATGCACGTCAGGTTTTTTGTGTACTACATAAAGGTAGTGTGTTCTTTTTTGTAACTTATTTTTTTTTTAATCAAATAGAACTTCTCATTCAAACAGTTCCATTTATTCTAATTCAATTAGTCTTTCATACTTTTTTCATTCATTCTAATTAAAATTTTTGTTGAACTACTCAATAATGCACTTGTAAGCATTCTTAGAGTGATTTACCAAAATATTTAATTTCATCAGTTATGTGCTGCTTCTTGTTTCTTTTTTTGAGGATTACCTTAACATCCAAACTCTGTAGACACATTTATTAATAGTGGGGAACTTGAATAGTAACATCATTTTATGTCATAAACGCAAAGGATAGAATATATACAACACGTGCAGAATATGACTATTACTTACTAACACTTAATCTTATAAAGTCTTGTCATTAATTATCATGCATTAAAAGTATGCTAAAATATGTCCATTAATTTAATTTATAGAGCTCTCTAAAATCTGTCACTGAAATCCCATTATGTGACCTGAGCTACCTAGGAGGACTTCACTAGGCTTTATAGTTCAGAACAATACTGGCGCTTTCAATTCTTTTATCCTTTTTTTGTAGACTTCAGGAGAGTATTTCAGAGTGAGGGATTTGTAATTTACTAGGAGAGATCTCAAACAAGTGATACAAGGTAAGTTATTCTCTTGTGATTTAAAGAAACAAAGCGTACTTTATTCACAAGTTCCAGATCTCTATGTGTTGACATTATGGGATTATGGTATTTAAGATAGAGTGATAGTATAATAAAGTATTCTGAAATGCCCTTTCTCTTGAGTTTACTCCCTGAAAAAAAAAATTACCATGCTTTCCCAGCATGTTTTTAAAAATATAAGGCAAGTATAAGTTTGAATTCAAAAGACATGTTAACTAAAATATCAATCAGTAGTTGTCCTGCCAAATATCTTGCTAGAATTCTCAGTGCTAAGATTTGTGCTTTAATGGGGATTGGCAGAAATAGGCCTATTGAGTATTACATTATTTATCCCATTATTATTCTTCAAGACTTGCTTTAGTGGTAACACTATTATATTCCTCTTTAATTCTCATCCAGCTATATAATGATCTCAGTTCCTTATTTTTGTTAATGAAGGGCAACAGGCAAGGAAAATGAATTCCCCATAATCCTTTACTCTAGCCTCTGGTGAATTGACTTTCCCTGTATTCATTGAAATGTGTTATCTCATTTATCTAGAAATGTCAATGACTTTTAGAAGAGACTGCATCTGAATGTGACTTGGATAAACATTAGCTAATAACTCAAAGTAAATGTCTTTCCCTTTGCCCTGTGGATATAATTTGTTAATATTAAATGACCTTATGTTTTGGGAACATTAAAGTAGAGGAAAACAGATGCTACATGGAACATTTCAGAACATAGATAAGGCTAATAATAAAGATACTATTTCGCTTTCAAATGTGAGGTCAGGAACCAAAAAAGGTGTGTGTGGGGGGGGGAGGAGGAGGAGGAGAAGGAGGAAGAGGAAGAGTATATGTATCTTTCTATGTATGTATATATGTAGGGAACTAACATTAAGTTTGAAGGTACTATGTGCCGGGCACTGTTCCTATATAGAATGTACTTGTATTTTATCATGTCATTTTCACAACCACCACTGGAGGAAGTATAGCTCTAAACAGCAGATCCTTAAAGAAAACGTCAACTTAGTGGTGGAGGCAGTGTGTGGGATAGGAACCAGTTTGTGGGTATAGGGCACCTAATGCCTTTCTTATTATTTCTCAGAACCTGGAATAAATTGACACAAAGATGGTTAGGGTGCTTTGTGAAAACTTGATGACGACTGAAGGTAAACATGGTAGAGTTTGTTGCTCACTTCCTTTTTGCCTTGATCATAATACAGTTTGAGGCAGAGAAATTCTGGTTCCAGGTCACCAGCCTCAGTGCTATTAGGAAAAATTATGCAATTTTGTATCTTTGTGGCTTGAAGCATTTTTTTGCATTTAATCTTAGGCTGCTGAAGATCAGATAAATAATTCATGGAATATGCAGAAATGAAGAGACAGCTTTTGGTTGTCAGCTTTCTCACTAGAAACCACCCAAGAATGGGATTCAACTACATTAACACATGTCAGTGCTAGCCTAGCCGTGGGTTGAAGTAAATATCAGGCACAGATGAGAGTTCTTTAAGAAAGTTTATTTGAGAGAGGTAGAAGGACATCAGCACCATTAGGATACCTAGTAAGGAGATGAATAGGGAGCAGAAGTGTGGCTGATTATGTTTAAATACAAGAAGGGTATTATTTGCCCTTCTGTAGTCATTACGGCTCGCCATAAGCATATAGTATTGTCTAGATGCAAGCTACAGGTCATCTCATTAGATCATGTATATCTCATCATTCTTGGAGTCGCAACAGGGGAAAATATAATGATTTGTGTATAATACATTTAGCGCTAAACAGTTATTTTGACATTCATAGTTGATACAGGCTAATCGAGTTTGGTCCAAGTACATTGTCAAAGACAAAAATGAAGTAAACAAATTGATTTTTTCAGTCAGACCATTATTACAGGAATAGCACCCCAGATTTAGATATCATAGTGTCTCAGCAGGGTGGATATACCCTAGGCTTTGTGGGGAACGATAGAAAAGGTACAGGTTTAGAGTTGGGATTGCTTTGTAAAAATAGGAAGTTCTAGTCAGCTGTATGGGAAATGTTTATCTCTGTGTCCAGTTTGCTTCAGGGGGCAAATAGTTTTAATCTCAGCTAATCATTCATCAAATAAGGAACAGGGAGTTTGACGATCTGTGTCTGACCTTCTCAGTAAGTTCAGGAAGAAAGGAAAATGTCTGTGTTTGCCTGTGGAGTCATTGTGGGTCTTAGGGAAGCAATGGGAAAGAGTAGACAGTGAGTCTTAATCTAAGTCACATGGTGGAAGTGGTTGGGTTTTGCAGTAAGCCATTTCCCAGAACACAAAATGGTACTACTAGAGGGGGTTGAAACACCAAAAAACTGGGTGTATTTCTTTAACTGTCCCTGTTTTGGGGGGTGGGGGGTCAAAGAGCTGTATTAAAGTTCAATATTATCAGTATTTCTAAACTTAGGGCTATGAAATAGGGCCAAGAGCCATTCATCCAGATGATTCTGCAAGTTATACTTTTAGACTTGTACGAGTATCTATCACATTATTAAGTCAGGGAAATAGAGACATGGGAGAGTTGTTTATTTAACTAGGAATCTATATACCCTTGGGTCTTTAAAAAAATTTGTACATAAGGGCACCTGGGTGGCTCAGTGGGTTAGAGCCTCTGCCTTCAGCTCAGGTCGTGATCCCAGGGTCCTAGGATCAAGCCCCACATTGGGCTCTCTGCTCAGTGGGGAGCCGGCTTCCACCTCTCTCTCTGCCTGCCTCTCTGCCTACTTGTGATCTCTGTCTGTCAAATAAATAAAAATAAAATCTTTTAAAAAATTTGTACATAGTTATGGACATTGGGGAGGGTATGTGCTATGATGAGTGCTGTGAAGTGTGTAAACCTGGTGATTCACAGACCTGTACCCCTGGGGATAAAAATATATTATATGTTTATAAAAAATAAAATTTAAAAAAAAAATTAAAAAAAAATTTGTACATAGGATCTCTATCTCTCTCCATTTTCTCAATGTGAAGATTCTTCTACTTCAAAATGAGGTTTTTATGTAACATGGTCTATCAGGGCAATTTCCCAAGATTATAGAGGAGAATCATTCTTCTTTACTGAGTACCATTGTTCATCTGTTCTGAGATCAAAACAATTATCAGGACAAAAATGAGGACAAATAACAATAAGCAGAGGTCTTCATTAAGGAAAAATGTCAGATTTACTGATTTGGGAGCAGTCTGCCTGAAGATGACATATGACAAAAAGAGTTCCAGACTAAATTGATAAGCAGTCCATTAAGGTGGTTGTTATCAGAAATCTCAAAGTACAAAAAAAGTATTGCAACCAATTTAACTAACAGAGTTTGGAGGCTACCAGTCAGGAGTGGATAGTTGTAATGATGCTATACCTAAGCCCACCCTCATGGGGAAATCTTCATTACCTTTTAAAGTAAACCTTTGATCACACCTGAGAAGTGAAACTCTTGCAGCATGAAGCAATATCAGACCAAAATCCTAATTCAGTGAGGAGAATTGTTTGTCTGTTTTGTTTGTGTGGTATATTCAATACCTAGAACAGTGTCTACTATATGGAAAGTGCTAAATCATAATTATTCAATTAATTCAAGAGTTGAAGAGTTGAATGGATAGGTGGATACCAAGAAACTAGTCCATCTCAAAAACTCAGTCCATAAATGGATTCCAATGATGTTCTTTAAGTCTTTTCACTCACCAAACAAATCTTTACCTTATACAATTCACAGAGCGAGATAGGATATATCAATATGTTTTGGGAATATTTTTCTTTCATGTCTACTTTCTAAATGTGAATATTTTGCAATAGTCCTCTTTTTCCTTCCATCTCATATAGCTTTTTGTTTTGTTTTGTTGCCATTTTAGGATCACAGAAAGTCTCCTTTGCCCCTTTGTGTTAATATAGCCCCAAAGTTTCTCTTAATTCCATCTTTGTCATTTAGTTCATTTCTATAGAGTAAGTGTTTCATTTTTTGGAGGAATACATTAAATTCAGCAGGATCACCAAGTACTAAACAATTATTGGGCTATATGTTCAACGTATTAATGAATACAGTGTGTAGGTTTTTGACTCTGGCACAATGTCTGATATTATTTGTAATTAATACAAATTAAATTGGAGCTGTGGCTTTCATAATCAACATCATTTTCCTTTGTTTTTTCATTCTAAATATACTTTAATTGAAAGAACACAATAACAACAATTAAAATAAGCTAAAAGACTAGTTGGAAACATTTACCAATATATATTACAGGTACCAAGGTAGTTGGTGAATCAGTCATGAAATATAATGACTGATACAATATACAGATATGATTACTTCTGACTTCATTTATATCAATTTGCACTTATTTTTATAATTTAAAAATGTATTATGGTGAATTAACTTCATATCTCATTATAACATAAGAAATTTTAAAAAAGATGTCTATCATGTAAAAAATGATTATACTTGTGTCATTTGACTCTTGATGAATGCAAAATAAACCATTGTTAAAATTTTTCTTCATGGTTTTCAAATACAAGTTTATAAGGTCAGTATAGATGCAAGAAAATATTTGCTAACAAAGTTAAAATTAATTATAAACAGGAGAATGGAGTTTCCTTTGTGGATAATTTCCTATATTATCCAACACTTATAAAGGAGCCATCAAAGAAAATTGCTCATTAATTGTACATTAGGAAATTATCTCCGAGGCTTTGCTAATTTATTTTTGACAGATTTAGCCACAATTCCCATAAGATGACAGAAAATGTAAGTCAACAATGAAATAATGCCAGTTAGGTTCTCATAAATTTCTTCTCAATCAACACTTTCTTACATACTTCACTAGCTCTATCTCATCTTCAGCATTAAAGAGGAACAGTAGGAAAATAAATGTGTTGTGTTTCACTGTATGCTTGGCTTATAAAAATAAATTCTCACTTATAAGAGAGCCTTTTTCTGTCATCTGCACAGAAGGGGGTAAGTGACCAAAATATTGAGCAAGAAATACATGGATAAAAAGTACTAATGAATACCAGGTGTTTTATGAGATTCATTTTTTTCTTAAATTATGCAAGTGTCAATATACTGCCTATAAAAAATGCTTTTAGTAACATAACTATTCTGCTCAGCATGGAAATAACACACTAACCAATTATCTATAATGACTAGCCCACTGGGACAGAAAGATTTATAGATAGGAGAAGCCAGCATAACAAAAGAATAAATTTGATCTGCCTGAGTTGGACTTGTACTGCTTTTGCTGTCTTTATTCTAATTTTTGCAGATGGGATATCTATCTATCCATCCATCCATCTGTTAATTTTTTATTGTGCAATTATATCTTGCTTTGTTCTTTCTGAGACACATATTTCATCATTATTTAACACTTAGTAACTGCTTAAAATGTGATAAGCAATGTATAGAATAAAAGAAATATAAGAGATGAAGCATGGGAAAAATCCAGCAACTGACAGTAATTTGATATAATTGAATATAAACTTTTATTAGGTGTCACCAGAGTAGTTCTTAAAGACAAGAGTTCTGAATGAAACATTCAGTAAGAATTGTTAACTGCCTTCTATTATTTAAGACAATTGAAGCAGGGACTATAATGGGGAGCTGTAATATGTTTTTCCATTTCATTATTGGCAGAAAGTTTTGTAAAAAAAAAAAAATGTTTGGTATGGTTCCAATTGTTAGTGTGAACTTTAAATTTCAATGTTGAAGCATTCTTTATTAGCAGTTTGTAAATACCTCAGGCCACAAATTATGTGTTTAATTTATTCAATAGAAACAAATTCCATTTATTAACTGTTATTTGGAATAATACAATTTGGTTAATACACAATCTCTTTATTACACATTCAATTTCCAGCTTATCAAACTTCTATAAAATTTAGGGGAAAAATGCAGTGCAGTTTATACTAAAATTATGTTGAAAGTAAATTTGCTTTTTTTAATGATTTATAAAGCTGTTGTAAAATTAAAAATCAAATCAAATAATAATGCTTTAAGATTTTGAACTTAAATTTTTTTTTGCTAAAAAGACTTTTTAAACATTTGAAATTATAATGAATACATATTTTCCTTACCTAAGGAGGTAATATGAATAAAACATTTTCATATAATAAATAGCTTATATTTAAGAGCTTGAAATGTATTTATGTATGTTCCAAATATAGCTTACCACCCTAAAGAAAATAAAACGTTACTAAATAAGCCTGTGAGTTTTTAAAATCACCGATAGATGGCAGTATTAGTTTACATTTTAAGTTGCTTAAGGGCCTTTGGCCCTCTAGTCTAATACCGCATTGAAATCAAAGTTGACTTAAAATTGTTATATTTAACTTTAATCAACAACATTCACCAAAGTTACATCTAAAAATACACACACACACACACACAAATATTCATGTGTATCAATATACATATTTTTATATTTATATGCTATATTAGATACTGTTCCAGTGTAACCAGTTACTCAAAACTTAGGAGTAAATATTCATTATTTCATGAGGGTCAGGAATCCAAGTGTGGTGTAGCTGGATGGTTCTGACTTAGTGTCTCCCATGAGTTGCTTTCAAGTTATCAGTCAAGGCTTTAGTGACCAGAAGAGGCCTGCTAATCACTCTAAACTCATGCAGAGACTGACTGCAAGAAGCTTGAGTTCCTTGCTTTGTGGGCTTCTCTGTAGTGCTGCTCATGTGACATGAATGCTGGCCTTCCCAGAGTGAAGAAGGAGAGAATGAGAACACAAGCAAGCAAGAGGCCAAAAGAGAGCTCCTTTGAGTCTCTATAACCTGACTTCAGGAGTAGCATAATCTCTCTTCCTTCTAATCTATGGGTCACACAGACCTATGCTGGTATAATTTGGCAGAGGACTGCACCATGGTGGTGCAAATACCAGTGAGAATGGAGAGATGCATTTTGGGAGCTGGTTGTATATTTATATATAGCCTCTTCCTACCCAATTTTGCTATTCTTATGTTAAGTTCAATGTTTCTATTTCTGTAATTGCAAATACTCTTTTTCATCTTTCTACTCAACAGATTTCCTTTTACCTCCTGTCATCCTTCCTTCCTACTGACACCTGTCGTGACCAAACAAAAGTGAAATGTACATATATGCATAAATGTGTTTAAAAAAAAACAACACCTTTCTTCTTTGGGATATTAGTAAAACTTTTGGAAATAAAATGTCAGAGAAAAGTGTTTATTATTCCCTTATAAAATAGTATCTTCTCATCACAGAAGGGTTTATCTAGAATAAAAGTCTCTCTGGATTTCTAATTTACCTTTGATCTATCCATGACAACTTTCATTTACTAGGAAATGTAGCTCTACACCTCTTTAGAGTCAAAATACATTTGACTATTAGAGAAAAAGCAGTTGTTACAGATAAAATGAACACGTTGGGCTAAGGAGTGTAGGAGCAGAGGTATAAAACTTTTAAAGAATCAATTCTATATAGCAACCACTTTAATAATGTTTTAAAAACAAAACTATGGTGTTAATAAGATAGTGGCTAAGTAGTGTTAAAAAACAGAAACAGTGTAAGAAGGAGATGAAGAAAGAGAGTCCTTAACTAAAAAAAATAATTGAATTTGTAAGAACTTTCTGGTTTATAGGTTATCTCCATCAGGGTTCAGTTGAAGAAAGCAAACCATATTAAACAGAAAAACATTTTTAACTCAAAGCTGGTGATTACAAAGTCATTGGGATTTGTCAGGGAGCGTTTTAGTCTTGATCTCCCTGGAAGGACTCTCAACATCCTTTAAAAGTGACCAGGGAAGGAGCTTTTACCTGAAACACAGCTATGATGACATCAGAGAGGTACAATGGAAAATTCCAAGTGAAAAAATTAACTGAATTTGTGATTTATCAGTATGAAAGATGGGATTACTGTAGCTGTCAATATAATTGCCTCTAAACACCTATAAAGCTAGAAATTGGACAGTTCAGTGATACTGTAGAAAATCGCCATATCATTACAGTCTAGCAAACAGAAGATACCCAAAAATAAATGAAAGAGGACTTCTGTTTTATTTGAGTATTTTACGCGTCATGTGAGTGCATGCAAGTGGCAGTTCCTAATACATATTAAGAACCTTGTCTATAAGAACACCTGAGAAATGTAGTATTCATTTTCAAGACTGTAGACTCTAGGAGGTGTCAAGCATGGATGTTAAAGAGCAATGGACCATATGCAACATGCAAAATATTTGTTTCAAATAAGTGATATTTTCTCCGACTCTCTCTTTCTCCTTGGTAATTTCTCTGCATTACTCTAGAGTTAGGTAAAACATACTCTAGTTTTTTGTTACCCCTCTTTTGTAGTAGCACACATTAAAATCTAAAAATAGATTTTAATATCTTCTGTTGAAAAAACAATAATTCTTTTCCTCCTTGAAGAATTTTCAGCTTACTAAAAGGAGTTCTTTAAAAATCAAATGACTCTTCTATGCCCAGGACAAAGCTAGGCTCTATGGCAAATACTCTCTCTTTAAGAATATTTATACCTGAAAAAAAAAAAAAGAATATTTATACCTGAAAATATATAAGAAAAAATAATTAACATTTACCAGTTACTGAGTATTCATTATGAAATTATGGTCATTAACCATTGTAATAACTGTGTAAAATAAACATTATTACCATTTTATAGATGAGGACACAAATGTTTATAAACTTCAAAAAACTTGCCTAAGATTATACAGTAACCAAACGGAAGATTCACTGTCGCAATCCTTTATTCATTCTAGTGTAGAAAGATCATCACTGTATATATGTTCTATCTAAATAATTTGTATCATATTTATATTCATCCATACATGTTAACTATAGTTCGGATTTCATATGATATCTAGAATTTTGTCCTAAATGGAAATTACCTACTGTGATTAAACTTTCCTTGCTTCAAGGGGTGAGAAATGAAAAGGGATGTGAGGAGAGGGAGGGTGAAAAGCACAAGATTTACTTATTTTTAATCTCAACAATTTATTTTTGAGTTTTAAGATAGAGTAATAGATTTAAAACCTTGATTATTTTCTCTCCAACTATGCAGAGAATAGTAAGTTGGACATGGGTTTTTGGCTGCATTATAACAATAGGCAACAACTTAATTTGTGATATAAGGGCTTTATTTTCCTAGTATTACACTAAGTACAAGGGAAAATAGTTCAGGATTGGCATATCCAACCTTCTCTGCCGTCCTTTGCATAAGATTGTTTCCCCTTACAGTTGTGATCTGGCTGCTACCCTACTGGTCATCCCGTCTGTCCTCCAGGCAGGTAGCCAGCGAAAGGGCAAATGATCAAGAGCAGAGCGTAGGAGGTAAAGAGAGAAGTCAGCTGGACTTGTCCTCTTTTAATGAGCTTGCCCAAAAGTCCTACCCAGAAACTTTTGCTCATATTTCATTCACCAGGACCATATGTCACAGCTACATGTGACATGGGGAAGATATGATCAGTGAAGAAACACTTAAGGAACTTATGAATGTTTGTTTGGAGTAGAAGATTTTTAGTAAATGAATAACGGGAATGACTATCCTAAAATGTTAAATACCTAGCTTTCTAGGACCTTGGAAAACTAAGTATTTTAATTGGATTTTTTTTCTGCTCTGTAAATACCAAGGTTCTTATAATAAGTAAAGGGGGAGAGTGGATATTTGGAAGCACTGTCTGTAACACTCTTATAGTATTATGATGACCCCAAAGCATAGTTGTTTATCCAGTTTTATTGGCTAAGATCTATTTGCTAGGGCTAAAACAAAATCAAACACTTAAAAATCCCAAATGCTACTCTCAAATTCTCATTCTGATAAATGTTTTCTAAAAAATGTATATAGTTTATAAACAATGAATTTTGGAAAACTGAAAAGAAATAAAATAAAATGGAAAAAAATGAAAAAAATCTATATAGTTCATATTGTACTATGCTAACCCCTTGTCCGTGCTTTCTTCAGATAGAGGGAAACATTTTTTTAATATAAAGGAAATGAATTTTTTATTTTTTATTATTTTTTTTTAATTTTAAATATTTTATTTGACAGAGAGAGAAAAAGCACAAGCAGGGGGTGAGGGAGATGGAGAGGGAGAAGCAGGCTCTCTGCAGAGCAGGGGAAACCCGATATGGGACTCGATCCCAGGACTCCAGGATCATGACCTGAGCCAAAGGCAGTGGCTTAACCAATTGACCCACCCAGGCACCACCCAAGGAAATGAATTTTTTAAAAAGAACAGTTAAACACTGGGGCTTCCTTCTCAGTACATTTTCAATATTCACTGTCACTGGAGAATGGGACCACATTGACAAGTGCATTGGCTAGTAAAGCTCATACCAGAAATCAGAACCTTCACTGCTGCACATGTTTTATTGTCTAAAGTAAATCATATGGTCATGCTGAACATCAAAGAGTACACAAAATCAGATCTGGCCCTCTCATAATAACTAACATATGTGCCTGCCTTTTTAAAGCAACCATAAAAGCTCATGAGTGTATATAAACTCACTTTATTACAAAGTTCGAAAGTAAAAAGTGCTATGAAAGAATTATAGGAGAGAGGTCATTGAGCAGTAGGCAATTACCTCATTAATAATCATACAATAAAAACTTACTATATAAAACAAACTTTGTGAGTCCAAATACTTTTGTACAAATACTTTTGTACAAATACAATTAACAAATATAGTTCTTGATACAAGGATAGAATAAGAGGCCATATAAACTATATTCATTAGTTTACCAATACCATTGAAAATATATATATTTTTTAGAAACTGCATATTTGCCATTGGGATTGTATTGGAGGTATAGTTAAATAGAGAAGAAAGAACCCTAGTTTCATGGGAATTACAGGCAACTGGGGGTAAAATGAGGCAGTGTCATGGCACTGGAAATAGAATTGAAGATCAGCCATACATAGACAGTGAAAGCAAAAGAAATAAATATCTAGATCACATTTGAAGAGGGACAACAATTTCTTGATGATAAGAATCTTAAAGTTTATATCATGACTCTTCGTGTCATTTATATTTTAGTATGATATTTATGTATATTCATATTTATAAAGTTTATGTATACTCACATGTACACTAATATCTACTAATATCTACATTGTTCTCATTTCTTAGAGCTTCAAAGAAAAGTCTCAAATTGTTACATAAAGATTGGGATTAGAGGACTCTACTAGGTGTTACATAGAATGTCCTGGTGGATTATTCATGGTTATTATGACCAAAGTGGGCAGAATTATGGACGAAAGACACCACAAGTTGGCTTTAAATTTTATATATGGAGATGTGAAACATGTTACATGCACATATACATACATGTTTGTGAGGAGATTAGGGCTCATAAGGAAACACTTAAATAATTTATAAAGGATTTTAAATTAGTTTAGGTAAGAGAATGGTTTTGAATAAATTAATAGCAGGAAAATATTCTTAAAATTACAAGGAACTACCTTTCCTTCATTTACATTTAACAAGGAAAATAAGAAATGGTCCTTACATGCAACAATAGATATTTATATCCCAAGGGAAAAATACTCGCAGAACAGGGCTAAAGAGTAGACCATACCATTGAAGGATACATTGTAATAAGCAGTGATAGGGCTATGCAGAATAAACATATCTGACAAACTAAGTATCGACATGATGTGATATGTCCAAAATGTATACACATATATAAAAATACATGAATTTAAGGAAGGAAGGCTAGTGGAAAACATCTGGATTAAGACTGAAATAAAGAAAATGAGAGAGAACACACAAAAATGTTGCTGTTTAGGTATAACAGACAAGAAACAAAGTCATCTAATAATTTTACTACTATCTATTTACCATTAAATTGTTTCAGAGGTGGGATATAAGTAGCGGTGACTTGTAAATTGTCTAAAACTTAAATATGCAAAAAGTGGATGAATCAAGTAGCTACTGATTTGTATTAACTTTTATCAATACTGGTATCAAAAGTGAAGAAATCATTAAGTAAGGATAGAAATGACAGAATGTTTAGACGTTGGATATCATTCTAGGTTGTCAAGTTAACAAAGAAAAGAATACTAACCATTGTTCAACCATATGTCCAAGATTTAAGATTTGAGAAAGTTCATTAATATGACAGAAGCATTACTCCTCCATAATTGGTTAATTAATAGCTGTAACTAAGAGTTAAGAGGAATATTTCATTTCATTAGAAGTTAGAATTTTCAGGCTGCTATAATTTCCCAGATTTAAATAGTTTCCTGAAAAGTAATAGACAAGTTGTGTATTTTTTTAGAAAGTTGAGTGAGAAATAGAAAAATGTATCAGAGATTATAATTTGGAGTGGGAATTGAACTAGATGACCTCAGGTTATTTTTATAATTGTAAATTGTTAAGAAAGAACGTGTCATATGTCCTATGTTACTTAATAAATTTAAATCTATTTGTGAAGGACAGAAAAATGTAATAATTGCCAGAAAAATTTCCACAAATGTGTTATGAACTGCTGATTTTAAATAATGAAATCACATTTAAAAAATTAAAGACAATGCTTTCAAATTTTCTACTTCTTTCCAAAAAACACATCTTAAGTCTTCTACTCTCTTCTATTCCAGTCAATCTTTGAACAATGCAAGATTTAGGGGCATTGGCCCCCCTGCATAGTTGAAAATCTGTGTGTAACTTTTGACTTCTTCAAAACCGAACTACTCATAGCCTACTGTTGACTGGAAGCCTTAACAATAAACAGTGGGTTAACACATATTTCATATGTTGTATGTGTTATGTACTATATTTTTGTAATAAAGTAAGCTAGGGAAAAGAAAATGTTATTAAAAATCATAGTGAGGAGAAAATACAATTACAGTACTGTACTGTATTTATTTTAAAAAGGTGCATGTATAGATGGACCCAACCAATAGAGTTCAAACCTGTATTGTTCAAGGGTCAACTGTACTACCAGGTTACACAATCTTTTATTTATCAGTTGCACTTGACATATCCAGTCATCTTAGCCACATTTTAGCCAGAGTGTATAAATCCATAGTATAGTCAGTGTCATTACCTTGATTAAAAACTGTCAATAACCTCCCATTGTATTTGACATACAAGTATAGTTTTACAAGCATTTGCACAAAATCCTAAGTTTTATGTCCCTGCCTAGCTTCTGTCACTTCTCTTTTGCTCGTTAATATCAAGTCACACTGGCCCACTTTATGTTTCCCCTGTGAAATAGCTTGTATCTCTGCCATAGGCACTTTCCTCTACCTCGGAAACCATGCTTCATCTCTAGTTAGTCAACAAATCTTTATCCTACAAATGTCCTGAAGAGGTACTCTATGAAATCCAGTCTAAGTTTTTTGCTTCTTGTATTGTCTCTCACGAATTTGTTTTTCCTTTGGATACATTTTACATTTAAATTTACTATTTATATATTATTTGTTTAATCAAATAATGAAAACGAATGGGACTTTGGTATAACAAGGGCTACCACAGTACTTCTATTCAATATTTCAAATTGTGACAGGACAAGTGTTTCAGATATGATAGAACAGAATAGCTTTTATAGAAATAAATAATTATAAACTATAGGCAAAATTTTAAGAAAAGAACTACTTGAAGATACTCTAAACAAAAGCATTCAGAAATTGGAGTGAATGTGCCTTTTAACAAAGGGGCTCATACTGTGGAATTAGGCAGGTGTTCAACACTCTCCTGCCCCTGCCCCCACCCAGGGCTCATCCTAAACCACAAGTGATGAACACAACTCAAGCAGAAAGCCTCAGCCACCCTAGAGAAGGGTCAGAGGAGGTTTGGGACTGACAGTATAAATGAAAATTGAGGACATCTGAAAAGGACAGAGAAACAGGGCAGTAATCCAAAAGATGTGTAGAAACTCACCTCAAATCTTCATTGAACAGTGAACTAACTGCATATGAGTATGAGATTTCAAGAAGCCCAGAGGGGGAACAGAATGCTGAAAGAGTTGCTATTTCAGTTCTACGTGGAGGAGACACTATTTAGAATTTGGATTCCACACTAAATTAGGGAGGATTTGTAGAGAAGTTGGTCTTTGCCTTCAGACAACCAGCAGGGCCATGCCTGGAGAATAAAGACTAAGGAGTTCACCCTGGGGTTAATGACACAAATGAAATAGACTTGTCCAAACAAAGTTCACAAGTTCAAGGTTATCCATCAATAATTTAATTATTTGCTAGAATAAAACTCAACACTCAAATGAAAAATGTAACAGAAATCATTTTTTTAAAGCATGGAGCTTAATGTGGGACTTGAACTCATGATTTTGAGTTCAAAACCAGGGCTGATATCAAGAGTCAGGTCCTTAACTGACTGAGCCCCCCAGGAACCCTCAGAAATCATTTTTATAATGCATCACCCACAATGCCTAGATTTATACTTACAGGAAGTTCTAAAATAAGCAAACTAATCTATAATGATAGAAATTAGAACAGTGGTTTCTTGACTGAGGGAGATTATTAACTAGAAAATGGTCTAACAGAACTTGTGATCATGATTATGTTATTTATATTAATTTGGGTGTTGATTACATAGGTATATTCATTTGTCAAAAATTTTCAGACATTACAGTTAAAATTTGTGAATTCATTTTATGTAAATTATACATAAAATGAATAAATTAATGAATGAAAGTATTTCCCCTGGCCTGTAAATAGTGTGTAAAAATACTGTTGTATATTCATTGCTCATGAATTAGAAAAAAATAGCTAAAATCATAATTCATATAACAGTAGTCAAGATTTCTTTGGTTTGTGCTTTTTTCTCCAATGCTATATACGCATAGTTCTCCAATAGTTCTAAATCCCAATTTAACAGTTCTTTTGTCTTCTAATTTATTATTGCCTTCTAATTTAGAGCAATATCACCATCTTCACCCTTTGATTTGAGTGTAAGTAGCATGAAGGTGTGGCAATAAATACATTATGGATGGGTAATTCAGTGGTTCTCACTCATAATACATTCTGGATCACTGAACTACTAAGCATCAGTTTCATAATAAACTGCCTCCCGTTCTCTGCTTCATTTCTCTCTCTTCAGGCGCCACTTCATATACAGCAATAATAGAAATGAAATCTTTGCAGAATGACACATATATTGAATCTACATGGTACATGATATATGTTATTTTCAAAGAGGAAACTCTCTAGAGTTAAAATCTTGCAGTTTAAAAAGGAGAATAAAAAATATACAATTCTCTCCTCATAAAAGAAGCAGCAGGATGGTTGCCCAGATCTAAGCAGAGACCCTTCAAGATAAACCATGCACTTTTGATTTACGTATTTTACTTCAATTGAGGAACTTTAGGATTTGTTTTCAGTAAACAGAAATACTGGGTTTGATGTCTAAATAGAAATTTAAGAAGTATATCACATAATGGAATTTGTCTCTCTTTTTTTTAGGTTGAATTTGTCTCTTTGTACTTCACAGTTTCGTATCAAATTTCTAACCTATATGTAGACTATTTTTGATCATTTAGTTTTAATGCAAAAAGCTATAAAAATAATAAATTGTTTCATCATCCTGTCTCACACATGAAATAATGTTACAGTACTTTTGGTAAAAGTGCACTGGAATGCATGTGTTTATAAATCTTTATTTTGACATGAATCTGTTGGGATAAAACTCTAGGGTAAGCACAATGATTTTAATTTCTTAACATCCTTCTCTAGAATCAAGATGTGTTTAGAAGTTTTTGGTTTCACAGTATTTTCTTCTTAGTTTTATAAATTAAATAACTGTATAAGTTAAAGATGATTGATATCAGAGTCTTAATTTTAGAAGAAAGTGGACATTATTCCAGAGTGGTCAAGTAAAGCGCCAGCTCACAGCTAGTTAAAGAGTAAAATAGAGTTCAAATAGCACATTCCAATAACATACATCTTAAACTCTGAACATTTAAGCATTTTCTTGTGTAATTCTCTTCGCTTCAGGTTTTTCCTTTCATATGATATGCTCTGAGCAAATCCAAACCTCAGCATAAATCTAGAACTAATTCATTTATGTGAGTTGACATTCTGACCTGGAACACATCTTCTCAGATGAAAGACGGGAACGATTGGACATGGTTTATGCTGCATGAAATTTAAATAGAGATGCATCTAGAAATATTTCCTTGGAGTCAGGAAAGCTGTTATTGTATTATTTGTTTAAAGATTCTTTTCTAATAAGAAACCTTTTTTATTTAATCTCTCCAGGCAGACCGAACTATATGGCCAGAGACACAGAGCTTTCAAATTAGAGACTTCAGTATTTTTAAGTACACTTAGCACAGGCTTTCTAAAATATTATTTAAATCATCTTCACTTCACTCACATAATACTATTCTCAGAATTTTTATCTTTTAGTTATGATTAGGTAATTCTTCCATATGAAGAATATATTCAGATTGAACATACATATATCAAATGAGTTAGTATTTGAAGCAAAATTGAACTCATGCTTTTCTGTATCTTTTCCAGTAAAGTGGTGATGTTTGGGGACAATATTTGTATGTCTCTTTTAAGATTTAAATTTCTTGAGATACTCTACATGCATTTATTCTTTGAGAGTTAAGAACCAGACCTTAGTCTGTAAGCCAGTGGACCCTAATAATTCAGTCATAATCATTGGTGTTTTCCCTAGGCTATCCAGCATGATGCATATTTATTACCATTAGATATGACAGTATTATCAAGCTCAAGGAAGCAGCATATGAACAATTTTAGATTTTTCTTCAGAGAAAATATAAGGGAAGGGATTGAAAAAGCTATGAGACACTATTTTTATACGGATTTTTTTGAGTTAAGAAATTACTGTTTTAGGTGCCTGGGTGGCTCAGTCAGTTAAGCTTCTGCCTTTGGCTCAGGTCATGATCCTGGAGTCCCGGAATCAAGTCCCACATCAGGCTCCCTACTGCACAGGGAGTCTGCTTCTCCCGCTGACCTCTCTCTTCTCATGCTCTCTCTCTCTCTCAAATAAATAAATAAAATCTTTAAAAAAAAAAAAGAAATTACTGTTTTTTTTTCTTCATACAGTTTTTAAGACCATCTATTATACAGAAATGTCACTATGGCTATATTATATGTATGTTGTTATTCATATTTATGAATTATTTTATATACTTTTTATTTCATTAAAAAAATGCTAGTGACCCAGACTCTTCAGTGAAGAGTAGTGGCTAATGTATCAACTTGGCTGAGTAACAGTGTCCAAATATTTGGTTAAAAATCATTCTGGAGGGGCACCTGGGTGGCTCAGTGGGTTAAAGCCTCTGCCTTCAGCCCAGGTCATGATCTCAGGGTCCTGGGATTAAGCTCAGCATCTGGCTCTCTGCTCAGCAGGGAGCCTGCTTCCTCCTCTCTCTCTGCCTACCTCTCTGCCTACTTGATCTTTGTCTGTCAAGTAAATAAATAAAATCTTTTAATAAAAGAAAAAAATCATTCTGAATGTTTCTATGCAGGAAGTTTTTGGTTGGGATTATCATTTATATGGTAGATTTTGAGTAAAGCAGCCCTCTATGTGTGGATGATCCTCATCCTATCAATTGAAGGCCTTAATAAAATAAAGACCGATCTTCTCACAGTAAGAAGGAATTCTGTTAACAGACTGTCTTTGGTCTCTACAACTCTATCCTGGGTCTCTAGCCTGCTGGCCTATGCTGAAAATGTGGATTTCTCAAGCCTCCATAATCATATGATCCAATTCCTTAAAATCTCTTCTCTCTCTCTCAATAGATATACACACACACAATCTTTGACTTATAATGTTGAATGAAATTTAAGGAGGATATGGGAATTACTAGCAAGAAATATTTTTAAAATGAAATATGAAAAACAAACATCATATATATGTTGTATATGTGTATGATATAGTACATATAAGATACATATATTTTATATATGTATATAATCATTTGATTCTGTTTTTTTGAGGTTCCCTAACAGAGAATATTGTAAATTTCACAGTCATTGAACAAATGGATTTACCATTACTAACACTTTCTTTAAAGTCGGCTTTTCGAATCTTCATATTTCTAGTAAGATCAGTAACATATCACGCACATGTAAGTATTAAATTGCTTTTATTTGCATTAGAAATGTGACCTTAAGCTTTATTTAAACTGAAAGTTTAGATTTGATTAAAAATTGAGGTATTTACTTAAAATCCTCCTTAGTTCTTAAATGGCTTTGTTTCCTTTTTTTGATTCACTTTTCTTAACCTCTGATGACAAAGAAACTTTGCATCTCATCTAGGGACTCAAGATAAAGTGTTATTAGCAGGAGTTTTCTATGAGAAAATTTCATTGAGCCATAGGGGCTTTTCAGATCTCACTGTGTTACAAATGGGGATTTTAGGAGGGTCGGGAGAAATAAACTACTCAGACTCACAGTGGAGAGTATTTGAGACATAAAAGAGGAAGATCAAGACAATACAGGAGATCCCTCTTAGCCATGATTTCAAACTTTCTGCAGTTTCAGTTACGTGAAGTGAACCCTGGGTTCAGAAGTAGATGATTTTCCTTCTGACAATGGTCAGTGATAACTTAATACTACTTCAACAGTGCCTTCGTCATTCACCTTACTTCATCTCATGAGGTACGTCTTATCATCTCACATCAGCACCGGAAGATGGGTGAGTACGGTACAGTAAGGTATTTTTAGAGAAAAACCACATTCACATAACTTTTATAACGTTGTTATAATTGTTTTATTTCATTATTAGTTTTGTTGTTAACCTCTTACTGTGCCTAATTTGATTAAACTCATTCATAGGGGTGTATGTAAAGGCAAAACACATAGGATATACAGCGTTCAGTCCTCCACAGTTTCAGACATCCACTGGGGTCTTGGAATGTATCCCTCACAGATAAGGGGGAGTACAGTATTAGTGTCAATTTTCTTTTTTCCCTTTCAGAAGTGTCTTTAGATTTTGCTCTGAAGATATATGAGGAAAATATGTGAAAATTGTAACTCATCTTACTGAGTTTTGAAGTCAACTTATTACATGTCAATGAGACTTTTGAATGATTTATTATAGCAGTGGAATGAAAAATAACCCAATTTTAGTAAGATAGAAAATACCATATCTATTACAATTAATAGGTTCAAGTGGGCCATGTATTTAGCTAATAGCTTATTTAGCCTCCGGCATTTGTACAAGTAATTGCTTGCTTTGCCCATGCTATCATGTCTTGCATTACCATTACTATTAGAATCATTAATTGCCTGTTTGGTTGTTTCAATTTGCACAGATGTCATAGCAATAATTAGATATTCTGCCCATTTTCCTCCACAACTGTCCCATTTTTTCCTTTAATTCTAATGTAAGAATTTAGGACTATCCTTATTTTGTCCAAGTCATATTCCTTTGTTTAGTTAATCATAATTGATTGGAAAAGCACAGGTTGATTTAATTTTTTCAGGTTTTTTTGCTGATAACCTCCATATCCCCATGAGGTCTCACTCAATATTATTTTTCAAAGATTATTTCTCACTCTGGTTTCCCAAAGTAAGCACATAGAATCAAAGGATTTCAGTATCAGAAGAGTCTAAATTAGGAATCTACTATTTGTATTTTTGGTCTGATATTCATCACCGGCTACACAATTATAGAACTCAATGCTAAATAAAAGTTAGCATTATCACCCCCGAAATTAAGAATTTCAAGACCAGGGACACCTGGATGGCTCAGTTGGTTGAGCATCTGCCTTCTGCTCATGTCATGATCCCAGAGACCAGGGACTGAGTCCCACATCGGGCTCCTTGCTCGCAGGGAGCCTGCTTCTTCCTCTACCTGCTGTTCCCTCTGCTTATGCTCTCTCTCTCTGACAAATAAATAAATAAAATCTAAAAAAAAAAAAAAAGAATTTCAAGACAGTAACTGAAGAACATTAAACTAATCATAGTTCTCTTCAGAGCATGGGTCTCTTTGTAACTGGCCTGTTTATACACCAGGCCAGTTTGAATTCCTCTATTTACACATTTCCAGACAGAAAACTCACTAATTCTCAAAGCTATCCATTCCCAAAGTCAGCAGTTATGTTTGTTAGAGATTTCTTCCTCATCTTTTTAAAATAAGGTGGTGGGGGGGGCGATGATGGCATATGACAAAATACTGATGCTTGTTTTTATTATTGTTTATTACTTACTTTATCACTTTTTTTTTTTAATTCAGCTAATTCAAAGCAAACATGGGAAAGGAACTAAGATGATTTAACCATCCTTCCCACATTGTTACCATTACTCCCTTCACCATCTTTACAGAATAGTTCTTTCCTCTCTCCTAAAACTAGAGTGGACAACATCACTAACAATACCTCTAATACGAGGTTTTGTTTTGTTTTGTTTTGTTTTCTGATTTTTTTTTATTTCTTTTCAGCATAACAGTATTCATTGTTTTTGCACCACACCCAGTGCTCCATGCAGTATGTGCCCTCCCCAATACCCACCACCTTGTTCTCCCAACCTCCCACCCCCCCCATTCAAAACCCTCAGGTTGTTTTTCAGGGTCCATAGTCTCTCATGGTTCACCTCCCCTTCCAATTTCCCTCAGCTCCCTTTGCCTCTCCATCTCCCCATGTCCTCTATGTTATTTGTTATGCTCCACAAATAAACCATATGATAATCGACTCTCTCTGCTTGACTTATTTCACTCAGCATAATTTCTTCCAGTCCCATCCATGTTGCTACAAAAGTTGGGAATTCATCCGTTCTGATAGAGGCATAATACTCCATAGTGTATATGGACCACATCTTCCTTATCCATTCGTCCATAGAAGGGCATCTTGGTTCTTTCCACAGTTTGGTGACCGTGGCCATTGCTGCTATAAACATTGGGGTACAGATGGCCCTTCTTTTCACTACATCTGTATCTTTGGGGTAAATACCCAGTAGTGTAATTGCAGGTCATAGGGAAGTTCTATTTTTAATTTCTTAAGGAATCTCCACCCTGTTCTCCAAAGTGGCTGCACCAACTTGCATTCCCACCAACAGTGTAAGAGGGTTCCCCTTTCTCCATATCCTCTCCAACACATGTTGTTTCCTGTCTTGCTAATTTTGGCCATTCTAACTGGTGTAAGGTGGTATCTCAATGTGGTTTTAATTTGAATCTCCCTGATGGCTAGTGATGATGAACATTTTTTCATGTGTCTGATAGCCATTTGTATGTCTTCATTGGAGAAGTGTCTGTTCATATCTTCTGCCCATTTTTTGGTATGATTATCTGTTTTGTGTGTGTTGAGTTTGAGGAGTTCTTTATAGATCCTGCATATCAATCTTTTGTCTGTACTGTCATTTGCAAATATCTTCTCCCATTCCGTGGGTTGCCTCTTTGTTTTCTTGATTGTTTCCTTTGCTGTGCAGAAGCTTTTGATCTTGATGAAGTCCCAAAAGTTCATTTTCGCTTTTGTATTCTGTATATGAGTGAAATCATTTGATATTTGTTTTTTTCTGACTGATTATTTCACTTAGCATTATGCTCTGTAGCTCCATCTATGTTGTTGCAAAGGCAAGATTCCATTCTTATTTATGGTTGAAATATATATATAGTTGAATTATATATACATATATATGTATATATAATATGCTGCTTCCATAATTTGGATATTGTAAATGCTGCAATAAATACAAGGTTCAGGGGCGCTTGAGTGGCTCAGTCAGTTAGGTGTCAGATTTTTTATTTCAGCTCAGGTCATAATCTCAGATCGTCAGATCCAGCCCTGCATCAGACTCCATGCTGGGTGTGGAGCCTGCTTGGGATTTTCTCTCTTCCTCTCCCTCTGCCCCTCCCCCCACTTGTGCTCTCTGTCTCTCTCTCTCTCAATAAACAAACAAACAAATAAATAAATAGGTTCATATATCCCTTTGAATTAGTGTTTTTATGTTTTTTGGGTAAATAGCCAGTAGTGTTATTATTGTATTTTAAGGATAGTTCCATTTTTAACTTTCTGAGGAAATTCCATACTGTTTTCCACAGTGGTTGCACCATTTTGCACTCCCAATAGTAAATATTTGATGAGTGAAGACATTCTTCAGAAAGAACCAAGAAGTACATTCTGGGTGTATCATTTCACTTTATTTTAATTCACAGTTATTTTTGAGCAACTATAGAAATGTGATCAGTACATATCTTATTACATTATGAAAGAAATAAAATTATATGGGATGCCTGGGTGGCTCAGTTGGTTATGCATCTGACTTTGGCTTATGTCATGATCCCAGAGTCCTGGGATTGAGTCCTACATCAGGCTCCTTGCTCAGCAGGGAGCCTGCTTCTCCCTCTGCTTGCAGTTCCCCCACTTGTGCTCTCTCTCTTTCCCTCTCTCTCTCTCTCTGACAAATAAATAAATAAATTCTTTTTTAAAAAAGAAATAAAATTATGTCATTCTTCAATGTATGTTAGCTAACTTGAGTTTAAATAAAAACTATGCCATTCTTAGATTTTACCCCTATGTTGAAGAAAAATTGAAAAGTAAACCAGAAGACCGTGCAACAAATTAAGTCAATTAAGTCAACATCTAATATAAAATGCATCTAATATAAAATACATCTAATATAAAAATGCATAGTAAACAAAAAAGATTTTGAAGGTTTTATGAGGAAAGGTAACAAGAAATTTGGAATATATCCATGTACACACAAAGAGATCAAAACAGTTTGATGATATTTATAATGACATCTAATGAGATAAAATAAGATTAGAATATATCCAACTCAATTTGTTTTTAACTCTTTTAAGTAAAACTAAAAATGATTATAACTCTGTAGAGATTAGTAATTTTGCTTTAAAAAAAAAAGATGAAGAAAAATGTGTGGAATAAATGTGTTTAAAAAAGAGTACTTTCAAATCGAGGTAACCTCAGATGAAGAAAATATTTTCCCCATTTTCTGATAAACATTTTCATATTTTTCATGTAGGGAAAACAGAGTGAAATATTTATGAAAATGGGGGAAAACAGACCCAACCAATCTATCAACACTGATACATAGTCCTATAGCGGTATTGTAGTTCATATGGTAAAGGGTATTTTGGTAGATACAGTGTGTTCAGTACTGCAGTCAATGTGAGTTCATTCAGAAGCAGAGCCTTGTCTTTGGCTCTGAGTCCACTCCAGTGGGTAATGCAGATCTGGTCTGCACTCCTTTGTGTTCAAGACAGAATGAGGAATGATTTAGTCTGACCAGACTTCGGAGATGGCCCTCCCAGAATCTCTGAGGTTTCAGTGTACAGATATTCCTGCTCAGCGGCTGGGCTGCTTTGATAACAGAATTAATTTGGCCTCTGGAGAAGGTCTGTTCTGTCGGGAAAAATATTTCACAGAGGTGATATTCCCTCCAGTCATTTATCAACAAAATACCAATTGAGATGGAAAATAAAGTCATGAAATTACTTATAATTTTCTGAGTAAGGTAGTTGGGACACCTGGAGGATTCTTTAAAAAAAAAAAAGTTTTAATTAATGGGATCTACAGAACTTTATGCATTAAAAAGGGATTATAAAATTATCCCATACTTGGAAGTTTGACAATAATAGAAGAGCAAGTAAAATTAAGTCTAGATAAAGTCATACTTAATGTACATTTTATTTCATTTCTGTTATATTGTTTTGTTTAATATTTAAAAGTACAGCTACATTTATTTGAGTACACTCTTTGGATTTTCAAAGAAAAAAAAAAAGATTGTAAATGCATGTTTCTGGGAGAGAAAAGAAACTCTAATGTTGCAGATACTATTTGTTACACAAATTCCAAAAGGTACAGAGAGAATTTTAAGGTTAAGAAATATGATAGAAAATTGAATTATATATGACTTTACATTGCATACTCATTTATATCCTTATTAATATTGATAGGATTTGGAAGTCTACTTTTAATAACAAAGTTGATGGCATTTTTAGGCTTTACAGACTTTTGACAGATGGAAGCATGAATCTATTGATTTAATATTCTCAAACCTAAAATACTCCAGATATAGTAGATATAACATAATAAGGATTTGTGGCATAGTTTGAATTAGTTATGATATATTTCAATATTTTTATCCTTAGTACTGGCTTCATTTCCAATGTCAAAATATTGTCATGGTTTGTTATAAAAAGATCTAAATTAATTTGATGAAAACATCATTTGCCTGTATCCAGATTTGGGTAGGGTATTTCTAATTGACATGCCAGATTCCACACAGTGTAACTAAATTGCCACAGGAGATTTAAAGCAATTATCTGAGCAGTCTGGTCAAGACAAAGTTATAATCATCAAGAAATATTTATGGAATGTCAACTGAGTGCCTAGATTTATATTAGTTGCTACCAATCTGTTTACATTTCTGGAAGTAGTTCTGATGGTGAGGATTGAAATGGGGGAGGGATAAGTGCGGGAGGCAAGATCCCATCAAAGAAGGAATTACATTCAACATCTACAAAAAAGATGAACTAGGAATTCAAAAAGATAAATTCTTATATATACTTCTATTTATTATACCTTCTGATAATTCTAAAATAGGGCATGTGCTTAAATTAGATTTTTAAGGATTCCATTAACTTCAAGATATTTAAAAATAAATCTTTTTTAAAGGAAGATTGCAGCATAGTTTAGGTACATTTACTCATATTTAAAATTAACAAATTAGTTATGGAGTGACAAACTCTAAAGAAAGAAGGAAAGAAAAGGGGAAAAAAAAAAAAAGCAAAGGTGCTATGTGTCCTGATTTAGAAGGCCTAATGTCATGTTTGCTGTCAGAGGGTGAAAGAAAACCTCTGACAGCAAAAAGCACTTTCCTTTTAAAGTATTTAAATAGATAAACATAGATTTCGAAAATAAAATCTTGCATTTTTTAACTTTACAAACCAAAATTTTTATGATGTGCAGTAAGAAATACATTTTATATCATGACCCATTTATTGCAGTGTACACACTTCTTGCTAAGAAGCCATGTGATGTGTTGGTGATTGTATTTTATTCCATTCTATTTCATTAATTTAAAAGTGCTATAACATAATACATTTATTGGCTACACAATTTGTAAATTACTTTTCTAGAATTTTTAAAAACATAATCACAAATGATAAGTAAAGAAATTATGCAGCAGAAATTAAATAGTGGACATATAGGTCTAAATCCTAAATACATACAGATTTTTATTTTTGTAGTTTTAAGAATTGAATTTAATTGTTGATTATTTTTAAAAAAAATCTTCATGGAAACTACTTTTATAGTCATCTCAATAGGACATTTCCAATCAGTTTGCTAGGGAGCACAGAATGTCTTTTGTGGTAATCTGCATTTTTAACTATCTCTGAAGCTAAGTTAGCTGAGGGTAATGAGTTAGTAGTACATGTTTGTACTTCTCTTATGTTAATATTAGCTATACTGTGAGGGGAAATATGCAGGTGAACCCATGTATATTGTTCAGCAGAAGAACAGTAGACAGTGTTTACAGCTTTATGGATCAGGTTAGGATTTCAGACATGACTGACTTATTTGTGGGTCTCCTTACTATCCATCATTTAACAGCATCTAATCCTTAATCAAAAAAGATGGATAAAAGGTTAAGCTACCAAAATACTGTCAATAAAAAAAACATTTGGATATATTCAGCACTACCAAATTAATATTTTTTCTTTTTGTTTTAATACATGTGTGGCATTTATACATACACATACGTATAAATGTACATGTGTATATGTATGTGTGTGGATGTGTTTCAGAGTATAATAACTTAAAATGGTTCTAGGAACCAACTATAACATTAAGTGGAATCCTTTGAAACTTGAGTTGAAAAGTAGATGTGGGAACTATGACATCCTTATCTGGGCCATAACTACTGAACTCCAATTTATTGTGATCAATATTGAAGGGAAAAAGCATGTCCAGAATCTTCAGAGTTTCTTATTTTCCAAGGGAAACTGTAAGTGTAGATGTGAAATAGCCCTGCTTAAAAACAGAAAAATGGGGCCCTGGGTGGCTCAGTTGATTGAGCGGCTGCCTGTAGCTCAGGTCATGATCCCAGAGTCATGGGATTGAGTCCCATGTCGGGCTCCCAGCATCATGGGGAGTTTGCTTCTCCCTCTGACCTTCTTCCCTCTTATGCTATCTCTTATTCTCTCTCTCAAATAAATAAAGAAAATCTTTAAAAGAAAACAAAACAAAAACAGAAAAATGTACAGTCCAAACCCAACTTTTTCTGTGAAAAAGATGGCAATAATTAGGAATCCTCTACATTGTAGTCTAGAAGGATATGAAGCATAATACCACTTGAATTATAACCTAGACTAGAAATTGTTAACTGTGTACATTATTTTTTAAATTTTATTTTATTTTTATCTTTCCAAAATGAAAATTGCTTTTCATTGTAATTTTAAAAATTTGTTTCTGTAGTAGCTTTATTTGATAGTAGCTTTATTGAACCACATAACTCCACATTGAATCATTATGGAGAACATAGCAATAGAGATATAATTATAAAATAGCAAGGATTCTTATGTTTTAAGCCATATAAAATGGCAACATTTTCAATTACGATGGAGGGGAGGGTATAGAAAGTGTAATGGAGTTGGCTAAAGAGAGCTTTAAAGAGTTACTCCTGTTCAAAAGGCACATTAATAAAAAAAAATTTATAATCTTTATCTAGGTAACTCATTAAAATTATGACTATGAAAGTTGTTTATTATTTATTTTTGTTTGTGTTAGTTGTTTTTATATATTGTTTCATTAGTGTTCATAAAAATGAGCAAAAGGGGGGCGCCTGGGTGGCTCAGTGGGTTAAAGCCTCTGCCTTCGGCTCAGATCATGATCTCAGGGTCCTGGGATCGAGCCCCGCATCAGGCTCTCTGCTCAGCAGGGAGCCTGCTTCCCTTCCTCTCTCTCTGCCTGCCTCTCTGCCTACTTGTGATCTCTGTCTGTCAAATAAATAAAATCTTTAAAAAAAAAATGAGCAAAAGGCAAGAATGAGAGAGTCTATCAGGAGAACGAAGATTTCTGGAAAAAGAAGAGGAGGAAATGTGTAAGAAGATAAAGATTCTAGAAAAATAAACTAGATGGAACAGAGAAGAGGAAGCCCTAGTCTAGAGCATATGAGGAAAAGTCCTCAAAAAAAGGTAACTAATCTTTATTGAACCATAGAGAAGCTCAGAACGTTGGATGCATTAAAAGGAGAAGTGAGAAATGGAACAGAAATTCAGTTGCTTAATGAGGGTATCATTTGATACCGCCAAGTCCCTCTTCCACCTGAGCTTGTAAACACATGACAGACAGACTTTAAACCCAATAGCCCAAACTCTATCCGCTGAGATAAATGATAGGAATGATGTAAATAAATTGAAAGGAAGGGAGGAGAGGAGAAAGAGAGTGGTATGGAGTACTAAATCTGTCAAAGAACTGCATAAACATGTTAGAAATTGGGCAAAAGTACCAGACAAAGCAAAGAGACTAAGAAATACTACATCAGGACAGTAGGATTTGGAGTTATGTGAGAAAAAAAACAAGGGATTCTGTTGCTTTTCACCATATACACAACTTTTGTACTTATTGACTTTTTAAATATTGGCATTTTCATTCAAATATTTTTAAAAAATCAGTTCAAAAAATCAGTTCAATGTGTAAAAGTAAAAATTGTGGAAATCACTGATTAGAGTCCATTTTGGTTAAAGTGAGCAGCTGAATAAGAGTTCCAGAAAAATGCAATGGAGTTGGCAGAATATGCTAGAGAGTTCAGTTTGGCATCCACCTATTTTGAAGTATTTTTAAGCATTTTTCTTAGATTATGTTAGTTTCATTATGAGCAAGATACTAATATGTATAGTAGGTATTATTGTGTTACTATTTTTCTTTTCCTCTTGGTAACTCTTCAAATTGCCATTCAGGCGGAAAAACCCTTGTGACGAATAACTGGGTTGTGCCCAAGCATATAGGACCATATGCAAAGTTACAAAATGAAGATTCTGTGCCTGAAGTATAGGGCAAAAGCATTAGAGGACAAATGAACCAGAAAAGATAAATGCATAAAAATAAAAGTGAAGATTAGCAACCTGTTCCACACTACTATTTAAGAATTGAAATTGCAAAGGACACCATAAGGGTGGCAAAATCCCAGAAGCAAGGAAGCATAAATCTAGTAAAAGTTGACTTTTTATTTTTTCTTGTCAGCCTTGAAGAATGTAGACTCATAGTCAGAAATCAAGTTGAGTTATAAAAAATAACACTGTATATCTTGTCTGAGTTTGCTGTGATTCATGTTCAATACACCTGCCTAAATTTAAATAGAAAGTGGAGGATGATGGATGCAGAAAGGGCAAGAGAGATGGTAGCATGTTACTTTAGTAATTAGTCTCATTCTACCTGTCTGCTGGGTTTTTGTTGTTGTTGTTGTCAAAAGAAATTTGCTTTTTAACTACTCCCTTCTAAATTTGCTCTTCTGGAGCTTAGGTAACCCCTGAAAGTCCTTTTATAGACTTCTTTCTCATATGAGAACTGATTGTGATTCAGGGGTCCTGGCAATGATGTAATGTGTGGGTAAATTCTAGAACTTGAAATTGTGGCACTTTTGAGTTTCTTCTGTTTAAATATTTACATGACTGCTGAATTTGGAGAAGTGTCAGAAAGATACATTACAGCAGTCAGATAAGCTAACTAAGCCACTTTTATTAACTATAATTCACTTACACTTAAGTAAATTACTGGGTTTTATTTCATTGTACTCACACATTACTTTTAAACAACTTTAGAGGGGCACCTGGGTGGCTCAGTGGGTTAAAACCTCTGCCTTTGGCTCAAGACATGATCCCAGGGTCCTGGTATTGAGCCCCACATCTGGTTCTCTGCTTTGCAGGGAGCCTGCTTCCTTCTCTCTGCCTGCCTCTCTGCCTACTTGTGATCTCTGTCTGTCAAATAAATAAATAAAATCCTAAAAAAAAAAAAACCTTTAAACAACTTTAGATCAGTGTACCTTTATAAAATTGATTTATATTTCAAATATATTCATATATGTTCAGATATACTTGTTTTAGATATTTTGAGTTATTTAATAGGCAGTATAACAGGGGCACAGACATACGTTAGCTGGTATTGTTTTTACCTTAGTTCAAAGTTTCCCTTTCCTATTTGAAAGTATTTAAGACTGTGTTAGTGATGGAAGAGTAAGTTTACTCATTTATATAAATGAAACAGAATGCCTAAGGGAGAAGCATAAATACTCTTGTTAAGACCCTAGTTGAACACATAAAATGATGAAGCAATAGAATTGTTTATACATTTTCTGATAACTAAGATAAGAAGATTGTCATATTGGAGTATTTCTCTGTTGTTTCGTAGAATAAATGTATAATACACTCTGAAGACTTAATGTAAGTAATAATATATTTTATAGGTTCTGATACTAAAGGTGCAAAGGTTAAATGCAGGATGTAAAAATGGCATTTATTGGTTTTAAAATTTTATTATTAAAAAGGGGCACCTGGGTGGCTTAGTCAGTTGTGTCTGACTTTTGGTTTTGGCTCAGGTCATGATCTCAGGGTCCTGAGATTGAGCCCATGTCTGGCCTCTCCCTTTGCCCCTCCTCTTTATCTCCTTCTCTCTAAAATAAATAAATCAATTTAAAAAATTATTATTAAAATATCATTTTCCTACTATACAATATGTATATTATTTCCAGCAATCTTATAAAATATGGCAAATGCATTAAAATAAGTATTTTTATTCATTTAAATCCAAGAGAATGAAGTAATTACCTTGAGACAATATGCAGAGAGAAAATAAAGAAGTTTACCATTTTAGCCCTAAAAATTTTAGATAGGAGATCTTCCCTGTAAAACTGAGATCGACCATCAATGTATTAGGAAAGTCTTAAGGATTTTTTGTTTATTTTGTTCCTCATAAAAACTATAATACAGGAAAGTTAAATTAAGAAGATGGGAAAGATTTAAGTTTATATATTTGATTTGATAAATGGAGGTCATTAATGATCGTGAAAAATACAATGTTACTTTTCCAGTGATTGAAATTGAATCCAGATTGAAATAGCTAGAAAGAATTTGGAGACTGTAATTTGGGTAATATTGAGAATTACATATTAAGACTAATTGCTGCTGCAAAATGCTTAGAAAAGCTGAAAAAAATCAACATTTAAAAAAAGGATAACCGTGGGGCGCCTGGGTGGCTCAGTGGGTTAAGCCGCTGCCTTCGGCTCAGGTCATGGTCTCAGGGTCCTGGGATCGAGCCCCGCATCAGGCTCTCTGCTCTCTAGGGGAGCCTGCTTCCTCCTCTCTCTCTGCCTGCCTCTCTGCCTGCTTGTGATCTCTCTGTCAAATAAATAAATAAAATCTTTAAAAAAAAAAAAAAAAAAGGATAACCGTGGTGATCATTTCACAATATATACAAATATAACATTATGTTGTATGTCGGAAACAATGTTACATGTTGGTTATATCTCAGATAAAAGAATAAACTTGAAGAAAGATAGAGTCATCTTTATCATTAGGGGTCAAAAATAAAGGCAAAGTTGAATCACAAAGTGATTTGCTATTGCAAAAATTATAGTTGTCTTAGAGCCTAGACTATATCTGAGCAATTTTGATTTTCATGAATAGTAGAGACAGGGTTTATTACCTTGATCTATTGAAAGAGAAAGGTTGGAACTAAAATCCCAGAAAAAACTAGGACACTGGATATAAAGAAAAACTAGAAACCATCCATCATTAAAAAAAAAAAAAAAAAGGCAAAAAATTAGTCTTGGCTCATTCTCTAGGTGGAAAAAGTTTTCTGCAAGGATTTATAAGAGCAGGCCTGTCCTCATGCAGGATTGAGTTCAAATACCTATTAATGCATTACCAGTAGAAACAGTGGACAATGAGTTCCAAGTCACCTTTCTTTTCTTGGAAACAATCCAACACAAAAAAGAAAACATATATTTTTTCTTAGGAAAACTGGGAGTCTGAGGAGACGTCAGATTACAATTTATATATAAATATTCTCCATAGCAATTCAGGTAATCAGAGTATTTATCAAGTCCCACAAGAACTTGCAATAACATAGTAAAAAAGCACGACCATGCACAGGGGTCTAATGATGTCAGATATTTGGAACTGTTTTCTCTAAGAAGAAACCACTCTGAATGGAAATTGCTACGATTAGGGCTAAGATCAAATAATGTATGAAAATTGTAGAACCTGAAGAGAGCAAGTAAAAAAGTGCTTAGGGGAGCCCAGAGGAGAAAAACACTAGCAAAAAACACACCACCTAAAAGAAAATATATTATTGCTTTGGAAGGCAAGGGCTTTGCCACTTAGCCCTGCCTTTTGAAGAAACTGAAGTTACTCATAGCTGGCAGTAGAACACTGTAAATCTGGCAACTTCTTAGAAATATAAGAGGTATGGCCTTTCAGGTATGCCAGATATTAATGAAAGGATATGTCAGTGAGACAACAGAAGGACAGAACCTGACATGGGGGAAAAAAAAATGAAGCTGGATTTGAAGACTTATCTGAGCCATCCTCACTTCAACAGGAAACTCTTGTGAATAGCTTGTCTAGAGAAATCCAATTCTTTCAAATCTATATAGGAGAAATAATTGGCATAACATTTATAGGAAGACACTAGAGAGTGAAAAGGGAAAGAGTTTGTGTGAGAGAATGAGGAAGCTAGAGAGATAGCAACATTCTTTCCCAGCTATTTTTTTGGAGATAGGTAAAAATTTTCCATAAAGAAGATACATATCATGTTGAAAAGGTGCTTTAGCTGTCCAAGAAAATGGATTCTAAAGAGAAAAGCAACAAGAAATGTTCTAGTAAAATATTATTGGACTTTAGAGGAGACTTCTCATTTCATTAAAAAATATATATATTTATTTATTTGAGAGAGAGAGAGAATGCACATGTGGGTTGGGGGAGGGGCATAGGGAGAGGAGTAGACTCTGCTGAACATGGAACCCAACAAGCAGGGCTCTGTCTATGACCCTGAGATCACGACCTGAGCTGAAATCCAGAACCAGATGCTCAACCCACTGAGCCACCTAGACATCCCTCTTTGCAATTTTTAAAGGAGTGCATTAATTTTGCATTTTTCTATGTTAAAATAAGTTGTTTTTAAGAGGATGAGATGTTTGATAAAGGATCAAGAAAGGATTATGAAGGTATAAATTCTTGATAAGGTAAGAGAATTCAGCTCACCTGGAGGAATGGACTGATCATTGAAAAGAAAAATAGTAGAGAAGAAAGAAAAAAAAGCAGACATTAGTATGTTCATAGTCTTAGTCAAAAAAGATTAAAATGTTTCTATCTCATAGTTTCTATTTTCATGGTGAATTATGAGGTAATTATCAGCTCAAATCATGTAATTGAACATGATAAGGGATGAAGGATGCTTGAGGAGGAAAAGGTGAAAATGTCATTGTACAGTGTTAGCCCCAAAAAATAAGAGCCACAGTGAGAGGCAGATCAGTATGTATTTGAGATCAAAGAATCACAGTTTGGGGAGCACAGATTCAGATAACAACCAGAAAACTGTCCCACTCTTGGGGGGAAAGCAAGGGGTTTTTATGAGAAGGAGGTAGAGGGATAATTATGTGATTTTGATAAAGAAGAGGGAAAAAAGAGCCTACAACAGTTAATTGATGCTATCATAAAAAACTATTCTTGATATTATGCATTAGTTATTCTGTCTTCATAAAGTTCATACCAATAGTTTTATGGTCCAAATGCCAGTTTTTCTGTTGAATTTTATGAGTAACTGCTTATAAAACAATTGCTGCTTCTGGCCCAGTTCAAGAGTTTATTAGTTAGAAAGGAAAATGGAGTTTCAAAATGGAGTCTGTCATTTCTAGAAATTTTATGCAACAGAAAAGAGCTATAAAATTCATAATTATATTTAATAGCATGAAGAGAGGAATGAAATAGTATGAGAAAAACTCAAAATGTAGCTTTTATAGAAGTTATAATACTCATAAAATCATAAGTAGTTCATAAATTAAAATCAATGCTATCTCACACTCCCACACCCACTTCCCATTGTATCCAGATGGCAAATGTTCATAGTTTGAAAGTGTAGTCTTCAGTATTTTTCTATAAATGCACTGAGATAGATGTGTATTATTATTATACATTACTTATCTGTATATCTATATCTATCTACCTAATTTCTTTTTTCAAAAGTGTTATCTTTTTTTGGTATGTATCCCTTTCTTTTGTTAGTATGTAAGATATATTTCATTCTTAAAATGGTTCTATGGTATCTGTAATATAAATATGTTATGCTTTATTTATATATTTTACTGTTTCTGAAGATTCAAATAATTGCCAGATTTACTACTACAAAAAGTGATATTACGAGCAGTTTGCATGATATTTAGAAGCACTGGTGAAAGTAGGATTGAACTAATATCACTCTCTGAAATCTGTTACTTTTTGGTTTTCTATATGCTGTTTGTTTTTTCAGGGGGTGCTTCTGTGTGTTACTTCATTATAATTTTCTAGTATTTCTTGTGAAAATAATAAATATTTTGCCTTATGTTGGCTTGTGTAGCATACCTTAATTTGTCTTGTCATATTTACTGTTTACTGATTAATATTTACTAATATGGTTAAAATTAAACTTGTTTCTCAAAATCTTCTAAAAAATGTGCATATGAAAGTGTTAATAGAACCTAGGACTGTATCTTGACTCCCAAGACATCTTCCAATAGTACGTTAGCAAGGTATGTCCATAGGATTATCTGGAAATATGTGCACCTATGTCTGAAGAGCAGAGCTGTCAAATATATTAACATATATAACACAGATACTGTCACATATATTAACATAGATAACACACACATATGAATAATATGTGAGATACAGAATATACTGTTGTGTATATAATTAGTTACCTGAGACATAAAAGTGAATACTATAGATATTTGTGCACACACAGAGTATCTCTGATGAGACACAAAAGAAACTGACGAGTTATTCCTGTCATGAAGGGAACCAGGATAGAATAAACTAATGGCGAAAATGAACAACATGAGAAACAACAGTTGCTGGTGAGGATGCAGAGGAAGGGGAATCCTCTTACTCTGTTGGTGGGAATGCAAACTGGTGCAGCCACTCTGGAAAACAGTATGGAGGTTCCTCAAAAAGTTAAAAATAGAGCTACCCTATGACCCAGAAATTGAATTACTAGGTATTTACCCAAAGGGTACAAAAATACTGATTCAGAGGACACATGTATCCTGATATTTATAGTAGCTTATCAATAATAGCCAAATTATGATAAGAGCCAAACATCCATTAACTGATGAGTGGATAAAGAAGATGTGATGTACATGCACACACATACATGCACATGCAGGAATATTACACAGCCATTAAAAAGAATGAAATTTTGCCATTTGCAATGACATGGATAGAGCTAGAGTATATTATGCTAAGTGAAATAAGTCAGTTAGAGAGACACAATTACCGTACGATTTCACTCATATGTGGAATTTAAGAAACAAAACAGATAAACATAGGAAAAGGGGGAAAAAAAAGAGTGGGAGGCAAACCATAAAAGACTCTTAACTATAGAGAACAAACTGAGGGTTGCTGGAGGGGAGGTGGTGGGGGATGGGCTAAATGGGGATGGGCACTAAGGAGGATGCTTGTGATCAGCATTGGGTATTATATGTAAGTGATGAATCACTAAATTCTACCCCTGACACCAATAATACATTGTATGTTAACTAACTAGAATTTGAATAAAAACTTATTAAAAAGAAGAAGAAAGGATTATTTTTACTTTTCATCAACCACTTGTTTGGCTACTTTAATATTAAAGTATTATATGCATGTATTATTTCAATAATAATTAATTATAAAATACATTTAAAAAGTAAAATTATGTGGATAATTTTATGCCCATTCTTCCTTTCAAGAATGTTAATTTCTAGGGTGTCTGGGTGTCTCAGTCAGTTAAGCATCTGCCTTCGGCTCAGGTCATGAACCCAGGGTCCTGGGATCCAAGCCCTGCATAGGACTACTGCTCTGTGGGGAGCCTGCATCTCCCCACTCTGCACCCTCCATGGTCTCCCTCACTCTCTTAGGAAGGAAGTTAGTTAAGTCCTTTGGGGCTGGGTGGCTCAGTTGGTTAAACCTCCCGCTTTTGGTTTCTGCTCAAAGTATGACATCAGGATGGTGAGATCAAGCCCTAAGTAGGGCTCCATGCTTAGCACAGAGTCCTGGTTGTCCCTCTCCAACACCCTCTGCCCCTTCCCTGCTCATGCTCATGCAGTCTCTCTCTCTCTCAAATAAATAAATACATAAAATCTTAAAAAATATAGAATGTTAAGTTCTTTAATCTCTTATGACTGTCTTTATTTAAAAATGCAATGATTTAGTTAAAATATTACCAATAAAAAGAACTGGTATTTTTAAAGTTCTGAGTAATGATAGATATATGTTAAGCACATAATATATATTAAAATATTTAATCCTCATATCCTGTCATCAGCTTGTGAAAGTGATGTTATCTCACTTTTTAAGAGAACACAATTAGGAAGCCAAAAATTTATTAAAGTTTCAGCAGTTTTAGTTTACATAAGAGGCAGTATTTGAATTCTGCCCTCACTGACTCTGAAATATTAACGAAAGTAATATATTTAAATAACACTGAAAATATGTAAATAACATATTAAGATATGTGTTTAGAAAAAGAGAACGTATTTAAGAACAGATGTGTATAGCTGGTAATAGAAGCCTACTCATCAGGAGAGAAATCAAAGGTAGGAGAAGAATAACAAAGAATAAAAATAGTATAAATTCATTGCTGGAAATCCTGGGTTTTATTTATTTTTTTAAAGGTTTTATTTATTTGAGAGAAAGAGTTAGAGAAGAGAGGACATTAGCAGGGGAAGGAGCAGAGGGAGAAGCAGGTTCCCTGCTGAGCAGGGAGCCCCGAGTGGGGCTCAATCCCAGGATCTCCCATCATGACTGGAGTCGAAGGCAGATGCTTAACCGACTGAGACACCCAGGTACCTCAAAAATACTGGGTTTTAAAAAAGCCAGTCAGCTAGAAGCTGTTTTAATTCTGTTCTAAAATTCAGAGAAAGGAGAAAGTGGAAGTAAAGAGGAGGAAATCAATAACAGTGAGATTTTAAGGGGTGAGAGATGTGAAATGAGAAGTGAAAATACATCAGACAGAAATAAAAGTAATGCAGATGAATTTATTAAAGTCATAAACTTGCAGAGGACAACAAAAACTATCAGTCATAAGCAAAAATCAGAATTGAGTGAGTTATATAACAAATATGTCAGAGGTGAATGATTGCCTGTATAATCATACAAGTTCAAAAAGGTAAGTGATATTTAACATACAGTATAAAACAGTGATTAAGCTGTGTGTGTAAAAATACAACACTCTGAACATGAAGGGCAATAATCAAGAAAACTAAGAACACAGTTTCCATTGTGTGTATGGGTATGTGTGTGTATGATACCTGATATTTGAGGAAATAATGAAGAATTTCTATTAAGGCATGGAAATAAACACCATATAGTTCATCAAGAAGTATAATTCAGTGACAAGTAAAACAAAAAAACAAGTGTGTGTGCGTATATATATATATATACACACATAATTTAACCTATGGAAATAACTTTAAGATGCCTAGTATGATACCATTTTTTGGAGTGTGAAATTTTATTGTTTAGGAATTCATGAGAAAGAAAATGGAAATTGGTAGGCTTGTAGGTTCTAGTAACTTAGGATGGAGTATTCAGATATTCCCTAGAAGTGAAGTGAAAACAGCTATATAACCAGCACAGCTTGGTACAAGTGTGTGTGTGACAGAAGATTTTCATGCGTATTTGGAAGTCCTAAAAAAACAGCTTCTTTTCTACATACCAGAGTTTACTAAGTAAGCATAAGAAAATTAAGACTGCTAGATAAGATTCTGAATAATAGAAGATTAATTAGTAGACGTATCAGGACCCAGTGAAGAGAAAGCAAATTTTAAGAATGAGAGAAGTAGAAGAAGTAAATTAGAAATTTTGATATCAGTATTAAGAATGATAGATTTAGGAAGCTGTGAGATCTTTCTACATGAAAGACAAAAAGAATAGTATAGTAATTTCAAAGAAAGATAATCCTGATGGAGGGGAATGTGGAAGCAGAGAGGGAAATAAATTTGAGACTGAGAAAACTCTATGCGTAGGGAGAGAAAAAATAAGTGTATGAAGTATACATGAATTTTTTTAAAAGCATAATGAAGAGATAGAAAACAGCAAAAATCTAAAAGCTCAAAAACCCCCTGCATTGTGTCATCTTCTAAGAATTGTTTATATAGACATAATGCAGTCTTATTTTCACACAGGAACAAAAACCCAACCATCAAAAATTTGTGTAAAATACTTTTCTGAGTTTCAGGTATTTTATGAGTTGAGGAAAAAAAAGCCCTGCATAAGTCCAAATTTGGGGTTAGGGAGATGTGCAAGAGTAGAGCCAGAAATTACTGGCAACCAGGAATGTTCTTCTCTAGGAGGATTGCACAGCTATATGTAATAGACAGATATTTTAATACTTATTTTCTTCTTTTGAAAACAGATATTTATATTGACATAGACCACAAATGAAAGCACTTACAGATTGTAACTGGAGATAGCAATGGATTATCACAAAGTTAAACCATTTTCATTTCAAAAATTATAAAGTTATGTTAATCAAAATACTTGCATTGGCTTACAACTAAAAAAATATTTCAATGTAACAGAACAATGTCCAGAAATACATACATACATATATGTATATACTCAATTTATTTCAACCAAACTACCAATTTAATAAAATGAGAAATGAAAATTTTCAACATATGGCTTATGACAACTAGATATTCCAGTAGGAGTTAAAAAAAATAAAAAAACTCAATATTGACCTCAGACCAAAATTAACATTAATTAAAAAGATTAATTTGAAATGGATTATAGACCCAAACATAAAAGCCAAAACTTTAAAAACTGTGGAATAGAGAGTGATCTATTGTACATGATCTATGATACTACATGATCTGTGATAACTTGGGTTAGACACAATTTTTTACAGCGCAAAGAGGATAGTGATCATAAAAAAGTGGTTAAAGTGAACTTAAAATTCTGCAATTTGAAATGTCACTTAAAAATATCAAGCACATGTTGGGAGATAATATTTGCAACATTTTTTGATAAAAATATCTAAAATGTATAAAGGATACTTTAAATCCAATAATAAAAAGGCAACTTGAATTTTAAAATATCAAAGAATTTCAACAGAATTTCACCAAAAATGATATGTATTATTACTACATACCCATAACAATGGTTAAAATTTAAAAGAAAAAGAGACAATAGTAAGGATACAAGGATTGCCAAAATATGGAGTAATTGGGACACTTTCATATAATGTTAATGAGACTGTGAAATGGGAAAACTACTTTGGAAAGTATTTTAACAGGCTTTTTTTTTTTCAGTTAAAAATTATACTTTGATTCAGGAATGAAATGAAAAGTGAAAGCATGCACCCTAAATAGGAGACTTCTATGAGAATAAATAACAGAAGTCTTATTCCTAGTAACCAAAAGATCTGAAGCAAAAGAATGTCTTTTCTCAGGTGAATAAATAACCATAATGTAGTAAATTCATAAATATATATATATGTACTATTGCACAGCAGCTATTATGATCAGCAAAGAAGTATGACTCCATTTATATAAATTCAAGAGGAAGCAAAATCATTGAACTGTACATTTAAGATTGATTTATTGTTTATGAATTATAAGTCAACTTACATAAAAGGAGGAGGGAAACAGGATACAGAGCCATAAGTAGAAATTTACTGAAAATAGTAAGTGTACTTTGGTAAATATGTTACAATTTACTTTTTTCAGTTTTATTGATACATAATTGCCATACATCATTGTAAGTTTAAGGTATACAGCAAGATGCCTTGACTTAGATGTGTAGTGTAATGATTACCATAATAAGTTCAGCTAACATTCATCTTCTCATATAGAATTAAAAAAGAAAGAAAAAAAGAAGTAGTTCCTTATGGTGAGAATTTGGGATTTAGTATCTTAACTTTCATAGAACAATGTTAGCTATAGTCATCATGTTGTATGTTATATCCCAAGTACTTATTTAAAACTCAAGGTTTGTGCTGTTAGACTTTCTCCAACTGCCCTGCCTCATGCCATCTACTTTTGGTAACTATAGGTTTGGTCTCTTTCTATGAGCCTTTGTTTGTTTTTCGTTCATTTGTTATTTGAGGTGAGCTCCATGCTGTGCAGGGAGCCCAATGTCGGGCTCAAACCCAGGACCCTGAGATCAAAACCTGAGCCGAGATCAAGAGTTCAAGAGTTGGCCACTCAACTTACTAAGCCAACCAGGTGCCCTTGTTTCATTTTGTTTTTAGATCAGATACCATAAAGTATTTTTCTTTCTGTATGACTTATTTAATTTAGTATATTGCTTTCAAGGTTCATCAATTAATCTTGCAAATTGTAGAATTTCCTTTTCTTATGGTTTATTCTCCATTGTGTGTATGTGTGTGTATGAGTGTTTCACAACTTTATCCATTCATTCATAAGTGGACATTTAGGTTGCTTTCATGTCTTGGGTATTATATATAATAATACTCTTAGAACTTCTGGTGCAGATATGTTTTCAAGTTAGTGTTTTTATTTCCTTTGGATATAATCCCAGAAGTCAAATTGCTGTATCATATGGTAGTTTAATTTTTAGTTTTTTGAGAGTCCTCCATACTATTTTCCATAGTGGCCATACTAATTTACAATCCTACTAACAATGCACAAGAGTTACATTTTCTCTACATCCATACTAGTATTTGTCATCTCTTGTGTTTTGATGATGGACATTCACACAGGTATGAGGTGATACTCTATTGTGGTTTTACTTTGCAATATCCTAATGGCTAGTGAAGTTGAGCATTTTTTAATGTACCTATTGTCCTTTCCTATATCTTCTTTGGAGAAATGCCTATTCAGGTCTTTTGCCCATTTTTTAATTGGGTTATTTAGTTTTTCTGCTATTATTACATTACTCCAGCTCATCATGGTAAGCATACTATCATCTATTTCACCCATTCCCCCACTGACTTCCCCTCTGGTCACTACCAGTTTGTTTTCTATAGTTAAAAGTCTTTTGTTTTGTTTTGTTTTGTTTTGTTATGTTTTGGGAGTTTGTTTATTTTTACCTTTGTTCATTTGTCTTGTTTCTTAAACAACACATGTAAGTGAAATCATATGGTATTTGTCTTTGATGGACTTCACTTAGCATTATACCCTCTAGATCCATACATGTTGTTGCAAATGACAAGATTTAATTCTTTTTTATGGCTGACTAATAGGTAAATGTATACCATATCTTCTTTATCCATTCATCTATCAATGGACACATGAGCTACTTCCATCATTTGGCTATTGTAATTAAGGCTTCAATAAACATAAGAGTGCACATATCTTTCCAAATTATTGTTTTTGTTTTCCTTGGGGAGATACCCAGGAGTAAAATTATTGTATCATATGGTAATTCTATTCTTAAATTTTTGAGGAACCACAGTAGCTGTACCAGTTTGCATTCTTACCAAGAGTATACAAGGGTTCCTCTTTCTCCACATCCTAGGTAACGCTGGTTATCTCTTGAGGTTTTGATTTAGTCACTCTGACAGGTGTGAGAGGGGATACCTGGTGTGGTTTTGATTTGCATTTCCCTGATAAATAGTGATGTTGAGCATCTTTTCACATGCCTGTTGGCTATCTATATGTCTTTGGGAAAATGTCTGTTCCTGTCTTCTGCCCATTAAATTGGATATTTTTTGTATTGAATTGTATAATTTCTTTATATATTTTGTATGCTAACTCTTATTGGATATGTCATTCTCCAATCATTAGGTTCTCTTTTAGTTTAGTTGATGGTTTCCTTTGCTATGCAGTAGCTTTTAATTTTAATCTAGTCTCAAGTTTATTTTTGCTTTTGTTTTCCTTGCCTTAGGAGACACATCTAGAAAAATGTTGCTACAGCCAATGTCAGAGACATTACTCCCTGTGCTCTCTTCAAGTATACTTTGAGTGTACATCTTTAATAATTGCTGTTAGAATCTTGATGGGATTGCATTGAATCTATAGATGGCTTAAGGTAATATTGACATTTTAATAATATTAATTCTTCCAACCATTGGATATAGGATACCTTTTCATTTATTTGTGTCTTCTTTTATTTCTTTAAACAATGTCTTAATAGTTTTCAGGGTAGATATTTTTATCTCCTTAGCTAAATGTATTCTTAAGTATTTTATTGTTTTTGATTCTATTATAAATGAGATCTATTCATTGTTTCTCTTTTAGAAAATTTGTTGTTAGTATATAGAAGTGATATTGATTTCTGTTAATTTTGTATCCTGCAACTGTACTAAATTTATTGATTAAATCAAACAGTATTTTAGTTGTCTGCAGGATTTTCTAATATAATATGTTGTTATTTGCAAGTGTAGACAATTTTACTTTTTGCTTTCTAATTCTGATACCTTTTATTTATTGTCTTCTCTGATTGCTCTAGCTAGGACTTTTAATACTATTTGAATAGAAATGATGAAAGTCGTCACCCTTGTCTTATTTCTGATCTAAAAGGAAAATCTTTCAACCTTTCAGAATGGAGTATGAGGGTAGCTGTGGGCTTGTCATATGTTGCCTTTATTATTTTGATACTTTTCTCTGTATGCCTAATTTATTATTTTTTTAAAAAAATAAGTGGATGTTGAATTTTGTCAAAATGCTTTATTGTATCTATTAAGATGATCATATGATGTTTTACTTTCATTCTATTAATGTGATGTGTCACATTGGTTTGTGTGTGTTGAAACATTCTTACATCCCAGAGATAATCCCACTTGGTCATGGCGAATGATCCTTTTGATGTGCTGCTTAATTCAGTTTTCTGGTATTTAATTGAGAATTTTTACATCTATAGTCATTTGTGATATTGGCCTGTCATTTTCTTTTCTAGTAGTTTCTTCTCTGGTTTTGGTATCAGGATCAAGCTATCTTCACAAAATGAGTTTGGGACTGTTCTCTCCTGTTCAATGTTAGCAAGAATTTGAGAAGAATTTATGTTAATTCTTCTTTAAATGTTTGGCAGAATTCACCAGCAAAGCCATCTAGTCCTAGGCTTTTCTTTGTTGGGTGATGTTTGATTTCTGATGCAATCTTCTTACTAGTAATTGGTCTATTCAGATTTTCTATTTTTTTTTAAGATACAGTTTTATAAGTTGTGTGTTTCTAAGATTCTTTTTTTCCATTTCTTTGAGGTGGTTCAGTTTGTTGGCATTCAGAGGTTTGTAGTATCCTCCTAAGATTCTTCAACTTTCCATGGTATCAGTTATAATACTAACTTATAACTTATACTTTTGCTAATTTAGGTCTTTTCTCTCTTTTTTTTTTTGATTATTGTAATGAAGGGCACATTACAATGATTAATGTAATGATTATTGTAATGAAGGGCTTGTTAATTTTGTCTTTTCAAACAACTATTTGTTTTGTTATTCTTTTCTATTGTTTTTCTGTTCTATATTTTATTTATTTCTACTCTAATTTTTGTTATTTTCTTTGTTCTGCTGACATGGTCTTTGTTTGTTCTTTTTCTAGTTCCTTAATGAGTAAATTTAAGTTGTTTATTTGGTATCTGTCTCACTCCTTAATGTAGGAGTTTATTGTTATGAACTTTCTTCTTAGAATTTCTTTCACTGCACCTTACAAATTCTGATATATTGTGTTTCCATTTTTGTTTGTTTCAAGAAACTTTTTCATTTCCCCTTTAATTTCTTTTTTGATCCATTTGCTGTTCAGGAGAGTGTTGTCTAATTTCTATATGTTTATGAATTTTCTGTATTTCTTCTTATTGATTTATTGCTTTATGCCATTGTGTCAAAGATACTTGGTATGATTTCAGTCTCTTGAATTTGCTAAAACTTTGTTTCATGGCCTAACATATGGTCTGTTCTAGAAAATATTCCCTATGTACTTGAGAACCTTTATTTTGAGTACACTTGAGAACCTATGTACCTTATCCCTTTATTTTGCTGTTGTTTGATATAATGTTCTGCATATGTCCATTTGGTCTATAGTGTTGTTCAAGTCCATGGTTTAGGACTAGGTACTGTTTTATGCAGTAGTAGTTTGGACTATGAATTAGCTTCCCTGCTCTGTCAGGGCATTAGGATGAGACCCAGGGCCTGTATAGCTCACTGTCTTTGGACCCAAATTAAACCAGAGTGTATACTGAATTCCCTTGGTCAGGTGAGCCCACCAATTTTCTTTTGCAAATGAGGGACGCCATGGACTGTTCTCTCTCTTTAAGTGCCACGGTACTTAATCTTGTGAGTAGATTATGCAGCTTCCTGTGTGCTCTGGTTACATTCCATGGTCAGACAGACTGAAGACTGTATTCAGTGGTGAGCAGGCTACAAATTCAATTTCCTCATCTAAGGTAGAGACAATTAACCCTAAACCTGGTCAAGCTCTTTGTTGTTTTACCTCAAGTTGACACATACTGCAAATTCCCTAATCAAACAGGGCCACTGGCTTTCCTCTGCAGACTATCAGCTTTGCTTTCTTGCCTCTCAGCTCAAGTGCTGTCAGGGTCTCCTATCTTACAGCAGTTCTTGCCAGCCCTCCCAGTGTGATGGTGCTGGAAGTGCTTCACAGTGGGTGGGGCTGCCATTTGTCTCCTAGCCTTGGACAGGAGTGGGAGGGGCCATTTCTGCTACTCTCAATTTTCTAAATAGGCTTTCTGGTTCAGATGAGTCTGGAATTACCCTTAGCTTTGGCTATGAATTAATCCTTCTGCTATGTATAGAACAGGAATGGTCCATGCCCAGTAGTGGCTTCGTTTTAGAGGTGATCAGCTCTGCCCACCTGCCTCTCAGCTCAAGTCCCACTGGATTATACTGCTTCTAGCAGTTGTTGCCAATGTTTCTGGTCAGATGGGACTGGAAGCCCTTTCCACAGTGGATGGGGCTGTGATTTGACTCCTTGCCTGGGCATGGGAAAACCTAGTTCCAGGGCTTGCAAAACTCCTTGTTCAAGGATCCAAATCAGGCAGCTTTGTATCCCACCATGTTCCCTGGTCAGAGTGTGCCCATAACTTGGTTCTGCAAATGAGTTAAACCTCTGGTAGGGAGTATTACTTGGGTGTTGCCAGTATGAATTGGGTCTGCCAAGATCCATGTGCTGGTTGTTACAAGTTCCTCCCCACTTAAGAAGACTGTATATAATAAAAAAGGGAAGAGATCCCCAAGTAAACCTAGAGAAATCTAAATTTAAGTGCCAGAAGAGATAAAAATACTAAAAGGAGACTTTATTTTAATTAAACGGAGAGAAAAATGTTTTAAGAAAGGATTTTAAAGAGATTTAAAAAGATATCCATTGACTTGAGTAGTATAAGAAATCATTAATGAATATATCAAGAACTTTTATAGTAGAATTTTAGGAACCCTCCAAACTCAGATCTCAGATGAAGTCAAGATGATTTTGTAGGTTCTTTAAATTTTTTTATTGTTAAGATAAGTATCCTGTTTTTTCATCCTTCTCCATCATAAGCATATGTGAGAAGGCTATTGATGATGAATTTTATTTGCAAGGGTGACTCACTGTTAGTATTAGATACTGTCATGAAACACACTTACAACACGGCAACATCTGCAAGCTAGTCTGAGTGATTTGATTGTGACCTGCTCTTTTCCTGGGTCCTAAAAATGTTAAGTTTTTACTCCCTGTGCCAGTGTTTCCTGCTCACTTTTGCTTTTGACTTTATATCAATAGATATCTTCAAAGAAAATTATCTCTAGGTTGATCACTAAGTTTTAATTATTTTAAGAAAATTACAATATGTTTTCTCATTTTTCTAATTTATTAACTGAGGGATTTGGTAAAATATTAACTTTCTGAGAAATGCCAGAAATGAATTCTTGCATGAAAACACTAATCAAGTATAGTTTTTGGAAGAATAAATCACTAGAGATGACTACATCAAGGAAGTGACAGGCTCAATAATTGCATATATCAACTAATGTGATACTGATGCCACTCAAGAAGATGGTAAGATTAAAGGTAGAAGGCCCACTGAGATAGACGTCAGTGGTTCAGTGAAAGAAATAATGACTACAATATCTGTAATTGAAAGCAAAGAGCAAGACATAGCACCGAAATTATATTAGCCTCATGGATCAGGTCTTATTATTTTATTTTTTTTTATTAATAGTAACAAGAGTGAGGTAGTAATGGTCTGGAATGATAGTATTATTCTACACTGTCTGAATGCTAATATTACATTTTAGGACCTGTGTTATGAACTGCACATGGATTGCTTCATTTAGATTCTTAAGGTCAACAAATTAGGAAGTGTGAGTGTTTGGATTTATACCATAGTAGACTGAAAGAGAACCTGTGTGCATAGTCATTATAGATACTGCTTGAATAAGCATTAGTGGGAAAGCCTGAAATATATTTGAGAGGCCTGGAAAAAAGACATTCTTTTTAAAACAGAGCCAGTCTTCAGTTAATGAATAGAAGTAGAGGAGAAATTCCCTGACATAATGACCTTGGCAGCAAATGTGAAAAATGGCTGTGGAAGGCAGAGTTGGGGGAAAAGAAAGGATGATACACGGTGCTCAAGAACATGCGAAGCCACTTGGGAATGATAGAGAGATAAAGAATGGGATCCAAAGGGGTCTAAATTTTGAGTGTCACCTATTGAAAACAAGGATAAGTGGCATATTGGATTTAATATAGTACTGCAGTTTCTTAAAGGGGATTGGGCATTGGATCTAACGGCCAGTGGTGTCTCATTCAGATCGAGCTCTGAGAAGGTATGAATTCAAGGCTGACTCTTTTGTTCACTTTGCCTGTGATAGGGACAATCCCAGTGGTTCCATTGTCTGCACCAAGAAGCTCAGGCCGATGGTATTGGCACGTGTTTATGAGAGGTACATACATTTCTTAGAATATAACAACAGTAGAATAGTGAATACAAATATCTTTTTTTTTTTTTTTTTTTTAAATATGGAACGCTTCACGAATTTGCGTGTCATCCTTGCGCAGGGGCCATGCTAATCTTCTCTGTATCGTTCCAATTTTAGTATATGTGCTGCCGAAGCGAGCACTACAAATATCTTTTTACCTGAATATAAACCACTTACTGAATATAAGAGAACATTTTATCTGGATATAAACTCAAAACAAAAATCAGATTTGTTATTTTATCTTTTATATCATTTTTTTGTTAAAGCTTTCTGTCAGTTGTCAAAGAAATATCTATTGAATTCTAGGATGCCTAGGTGGCTGTTGCTTAAGTGTTGGGCTATTGATTTCAGTTCAGGTTATTATCTCAGGGTCATGGGATGGAGCCCCTCTCTCAGCTCCTTGCTCAGTGGGGAGTCTGTTGAGATTCCCTCTCCCTCCCCTTTTACCCCTTTCCCTGCTCTCACAAATTAAGAAATAAATAAAATCTTTTAAAAAAGGAAAAAATAGCTACTGAAATCTGATGATGTGTCCAGACTGATTAAAGATGTAGAGACAATGTGAACAAAAATAGACATATTCACAGAGTTTAGGATCTTAGGGGGCATTTTGTTTAGTATGGGGACAAGAGACAGGTATTAATCAAATACTCATACAACTGAATATATAGTTAAAAACTGAGACACATATATATTCAGTGGAGAGGAACATGGATCCACGAGAACATATAAGAGTAATAACAAGAAGAAAAAGAATAGCCTGGGGAAATAACAAAAAGTATTCCTGAGAATACTGTTTCTAGTGAGACCTGAAGAATTGATCATTGTTAGTTATGTGTAAGTGGCTGGGGGAGGTCATGGATCAGTGTGCATATCAAAGGGTACAGATTATGCAAAAACCCTGGAATGGGAGGAAACGTGACACTGTAGGCATTTGAAAGAAGTACTTGTAATTAGGGCATGGATGAAATGTTTTTGAGATGAGAATGGGGAGCTAGAATGTGGTAGGCTACAGAGCCTGATATGCCATGTTGAGCATTTCGGTCTCTTTCCCCAAGAGCGACTGGAAACCATACAGGATTTGAGGAAGAACTGACACTGTTAGATTTGCATTTTGAAAAGATAACTCTGACTGCAGTAAAGATTGCAGGAGAGCAAAGCTAGATGCCAGGAGATTAATTAGAAGGCTATTACGCTAGCCCAGGCCAAAGATGATAGTAACTTGGACCTGTGAGTTGGCAGGAGTGATGGAGATAATTGGACAATTTGAGATATGTCAATAAGAACTGACATTCTGAATTCTATTAAAACTTTTCCAAATGTCTTCAATAACACATTAGTATCTTGAAATATTAATAATTTGAGCTTTTCACATAAGTTCATTTTTTCACCCTTATTTAGATAACATCTCTATCAATCACAATACTAAGATTTAATTGTAGTTATCTTGTCACTTAATCAAATCAAGATTATATTACTTAGGATAGTATCAATTTCATTCGTTTCACGAATATTTCCTGATTATTAACTTCTCTTGTCCCATCTTTATACATATTCAAAATCTCCCACTATTCTTCCAAATGACACTCATTTGGGTATGATTGGCATAGTAATTATTTCACATTAGAAACTAAATATTTCATTTAAATGAAATATATTCAGTTTAGTCGATGAAATACTCCTGTACGCCTGAAAGTAACATTTTGCTGAAAAATTCCATCATTCCTTTTCTTGTCATCACTTTCTTTTTCATTTTTACTGCAACATTTACCACTTCATAGCCCATACAGTTTTGCTCTTGTAGGATGGAGACAGAGTGTGCTTTGCTCTGTCTGCATTGGAAAGGCTACTGCCCTATTTAGTGAGTTGCAGATAGCTGGCTCATTTAGAAAACATTTTACCACCAGGCAGATAGGGGTTACAAAGGAACTAAAAGGCCTTTGGAGAATTGTTTTTAAAATTCCTAAGACATTTCTAGGAAATCTTGTCAAGAAGGATCCAGATGATTTTAAGTTAATTTTAAGCAATGTATTTATATAGAAGTAATTTTAAGTAAAATATAACTACAAAACATATTTTCAGGAATGCCAGATAAACTAGTGTTCATAAAAGAGTAAAGGATGTATGGTTTTGACACTTGTGTGCAAGTCCTGGTTCCACCACTTTTGGTGTGGGAATTTCAACCAGTCACTTAACGTTTGCCTCCATTTCCTCACTGGTAGAATGAAGGCAATACCATACTCCTTCCTTACAGGGTTTTTGTTTTGTTTTGTTTTGTTTTGTTTTTTTGAAGATTGTAATTATTTATTTGACAGGGAGAGACACAGCAAGAGAGGGAACACAGGCAGGGAGGATGGGAGAGGGAGAAGCAGGCTTCCCACCTAGCATGGAGCCTAATGCAGGGCCTTGATCCGAAGACTTTGGGATCATGATCTGAGCCAAAGGCAAATGCTTATGACTGAGCCACCCAGGTGCCTTCCTTACAAGACACTTGAAAAGAATTAAAGAAACCGTTAATTTGTAAAGCAATCTTTAAAACTAGGATTCCTCATTTATCATGCATTTGGAGGCTTTACATTTTTCTTAATATTTTACACAAAATTATGAATGTTTGTGCATTTTCCTGTACAGAGGATTCATTAAATTATCAAATCAGTACCTGATCACCCACCATCAAATATTAACTACTCAAAGCACTGTTAGATGTTGTCATCACTCATCATTACTGTCATTCTTGAGAAAAGCTTGGTGCAGCAGAAGGAGCACAAACCTCGGAGCCGCACACACCTGAAGATGAACCTGGACAGGTCACATGTATTTTCAGTAGGAATGGGTTAGCCACTCTGTGGTCCAAGTTTCTTCATTCTTAAAATTAAATTTTTAATTTTTAATTTTTTTTTTTTTTAGTTCATCCGTTTATTGCATTTAACATAGTGTTTTTGGTAATGTTTTTTGGTAGAAAGTTCTACATTCTATACTGTTACTTAACCCAATGTAACATTTAACCTAATGTAACATTTCAAATTAACAATAGCATAGCAGAGGTATAAACAATAGCACTGTATTCGCAACTGATACACAGTGCTTATCCATGGAACACCAAGTGCTTCATAGGTATACATATTCACAAACTGTCCATATTGGTATGTGGATGTAAATAATTTTACCCACCTGTAAGTGAAGGAGCCCAGAGGCACAAGATTAGTTGACTTGCCTGTGGCAGAGATTGTTTCCTCTTCCCCAGGAACCTTTTTATCCTTTTCTGTTGTCTTTACCACATAGACAGGCTTCATTTCCCAAACACTTTTGGCGTAGGTATGGCTCTGTGAACCAATTTTGGCCAGTGGAATGTTGGCAGAAATGATGTGTGTCTTCTGCAGGTCATGGCTTTAACAAGCACATTCCCCCTTGGCTTGCTTTCTGTCTTTCTGGGGTCTGGGTGCAGGCTACTGTGAGGCCATGGAAAATCGCAGAGACCCAAGATGGAAAGAGTTGGGACCTTAAGTCACCACAAAGAGAAATGCTACTTGCTGTCCAGGGTATCCATCTCAGACTGTTATGTGAAGAGTAGACTCTCTTTGGTTGAGAAATTATGTACTTCAGGGTCTTTTTGTTGCCTGATCCTAGCCAATCCCAACTAATTACACTGCTCTAGATTGTTTAGAAAGTCAGCAATAAAACTTCAGTCTTCTGAAGTAGAATTAAAATTAAACATATGATTTACCAGAACACTGCTTAGGCTTTGACAGTGAGTCATGTGTTTTTTTTTTTTTCCCCTCCTTGGGGATTACAGAGTAGGAACTCAATATTAGCTCTTTTATTTTTCCCCTGGTATTTATTTTGATAAGCACTTTGAGAGGTTTGTAATAGTAACAATTTAGAAGGAGTGAAAATTTTCTATGTTAGTTGTTTTTCTGAATTAAGGGCAGTATCTTGTATGATTCAGCAATTAACCAGAGAACTTCAAATTATGGGACTTCTGCTAGGATTATGTTTAAAATTAAATTGTTATTTAAGTTTATAAAGCTTTTTCCTAATGTCTGAAGAATGTAGGTCACATTCATACACAGAATCCACTTCTGGAACAAGAGTTCTTTTGTATTTTTCTCTTTGTGAACTTGTTATTATAAGTTAATTTATATATTCATTGTTTATAAATGTATAATTTACATGAATTTATGAATTCAGACTCTTTAATTGCAATGTTACCTAATAAATAATTTTCTATCTTGAATAATTAAAGGGCACCCCTAAAATAAATTTTTATGGTGACCAAAAAATAATACATTGGGCTTGTGGGATTTCATGTCTAATAGGAGGATAATGGCCATAGGAAAATTTAGCAGATATGTTTACTTACCTGGTACTTTTAACATTAGTGGGGCCTTGTACTTATAGAATTGGAACAAAACTTAAACGCTGTGCTCCAACTTTTCTAATATGTAGTGGATGTATTGCTAGGTGCTCAGAGTTATAACTCACCAGAGCTGAGCCCCATCTATCACATAGCTCACACAGCTTAGTATATGCTGGGCTTTGTACTTAGTCTGTCATTCCATCTTATTTCATTTTTGCCACCACACCACGAGGTAGCTTTATCCCCATGCTATAGTTAAAGAACATAAATTTCTAGAAGCTTGTGGTATAAGACCACAAAACTATAAAGGGTGGAATCTGGATTAAACTTTTTAAGTTCAAACTTGTGTTATTGAACTACTGTGCAGAATAAGATACCATGGTTATCTTATTCTCAGTCCACTCCAGTTTCTGTCTACTGGATTTGTATCATAAACAAACTATATTTTGTTATGTATTTTATTTTACTTTGTAGGCATGGATAGTAGCTGCCAGCCAATTAAGTCACGATGACAGTAGTGATGGGTAATTGAAGGGCTGGTTAGTGTTTTCATTTTGCTGTTCCCTGGTATTGAGAACATGTGGTAAAGGTAATGGTTATGTTTTCTTTCAAGTAGATCAAAGGGCCAAACGGGAAATAGCTTGAGTTCAATGGTGTTTCTGTGTGTCATTTTTTAAACCTAATATACAAAACCCTTCCCTTTATTCACAGGATTATCCCACATGAATAAAATAATTTCATTTTCATTTTTTGGTTTAACATTTAATAGTCTGGTTATCTATATTCAAATCCTGTTGGATTTGTTTTTATTAATTAATCCTTTTATGTTTTATTCTTTTAGTGTCAAATGAGCTTCTGTCACTTATGTATTTAAATTTATCCCCTGAAAAATAGTCATTTTTACTGAATATATTAAATTATGAAATCTATTTGTATTGAATATTAAATTATGATTTGTAAACTCTTTCATAAAGGAAGTCATCTTTTATTCTAACAGTTAATATGAATGACCGCATGTTCCCTGAATTAAAAGCATACTGATGAATAAATCCAACCAGCTCTCTGCCAAGTGCATTCAAATTCCTTCTCCCTACAACACATTTCCTCTTGTTGTTTAAATGTATAAGGACGTTACCTCAGCAACTGTTGGCACTCTCCCTCCCCTCACCAAACCCCTCATATAGTCTCCCTTCACTATTGTATCAGTGTATAAGCACCCTGTTGTGTGTCACTTGAAAAGAAACTCTATACTCTAATTGTTTCACATCCACTTTCATTGATTTTTTAATGCAAAAATCCACATTTGTATTGATACTTGCTATTTCCATCTTTCCTTAGAATTCGTTCTTGAAACCCATCCCAACCAGGTTTATGCCACTGAAACACCTCTTATCAAGGTCTTCAGTGGTCTTTACATGGCTATAACCTATTGAGCAAGAAGTTGACCCATCAGTAGTGTTTGAAATGGATGATCTCCCTCTATTGAAACATTTTTTCCCCCTCTGTTGTTTCAGTTCTGCCCCTTTTTACTTCCCTTTTGCTAATTGTTTCTCATCTGTCTGAGCTGTACATGTTGGAGAGTCCCAGGACACAGGACTTGAATTACTTTTTTTCTACAGTTACACCTGTGGTACTATCATTTAATCTAAAAACTGTATGTCAACCACATGTCTGTATCTTCAAAATCTCTATATGATTACCTGTGGGAACACAAATTTGTTTACCAGCTGCCTATTTAACATCTCCATACAGATGTCTCATAGTCATCACAAACTTAACATATTCCAAATGGAATTTGATCTTTTTTGCTCAGGCCACATGTGGAGTTATCCCTGATTCTTCTTTTTCTTTCGTATCCCATGTCCAAGCCTAATAGCAATTTCTGTCTATTCAATCATCAATATATACAATCCAACATTTTCTTTCTTTTTTTTTTTTAGATTTTTTATTTTATTTTATTTGACAGATAGAGATCACAAGTAGGCAGAGAGGCAGGCAGAGAGAGAGAGGAGGAAGCAGGCTCCCTGCCGAGTAGAGAGCCCGATGCGGGGCTCGATCCCAGGATCCTGGGATCATGACCTGAGCCGAAGGCAGAGGCTTTAATCCACTGAGCCACCCAGGCGCCCCATAATCCAACATTTTCTTCATTGCTCTTGTGGTTACCACACTTGTCCAAACTATCTTCATCTTTCACCTGGATTACTTGTTTCCTACCTGATTCTTTCCTACCTTGTTTTCTACCCTTGCTTCTTTCCTTGCATTCTATTTCTAACCCACCTATAAAAGCCATTCTTTAAAATATAAATTAGATGGGGCACCTGGGTGGCTCAGTTTATATATGTATATATAAACTAGATCACATGGCTTTTTTTCAGAACTCTTCAGATGTTCCTCATGTCACCTCAAAAAAGTCTTTCCAATGGCACTAAGAGTTGTGGCTACCCTGCCTCTTTGCATTTTGTGCTACTAGTCTCTTTCTTATCCAATCTCCTCCCAACCATAGTGCGACCTTATTGATTCTTGAACATGTCCAGCAAGCTCCCACTATTGTGCTTTTGTGCCTGATGTTCTATCTTGGGTGCTTACTTCATGTTTTGTACTCAAGCATCTTTTTCTTATTAAGGCAATATTCAACCATCTCATGTAAAATATGATAAAACATGCTTCCTGACAGGTCCTTTTTTTTCTCTCTAACTTATTTTGTGCTCTATTTCTACTTGAATGTATGTGCCAAAGGCAGAGTTTTTTGTTTGTTTTTACTGTGCTATCACTAGGGACTGGGTATATGGTATAATTCAAAAAATATTTGCTGCATGAATGAATGAAGAATGAAGCCAGTTGCTCCCAAGTATAATGTTCTGACCTCTTATGTCAAACAGTGGGTCTTCAGAGAAATTGTGAGCAATCTCCTTAGGTTTAGACCCTTTTGGTGGGTCCCCTTGTTGCTCCTTATTAAATTGGTTCTGATGTAATATCTTATTTTTGGCTACCTCATTTACTTGTCATCCTGTTTCCATTTTTGGACTCATTCTTTGCTTCATTTCTCTAGTCATGGACTTTACACTACCCCACAGATAAGGTGACTTGGATCACACCCATTATGTGTAATAGCCTTTACGGTTGTTTACTAACAAGATGCCAACACTCGTCCATTGTTTAAAAGCGAATGACTTTACACTTAGCTATAGGATTAGTCCTGAATTGATCTAAAATGAACACAGAAATATGTTTATACCACCCCAGTGATTGCTTCAGTTCATGTGGGACTAAGTCAGTCAACCCATGGCATTTACATGGCAGTGATGAATATTTTAGAATAAAGTTCAGAATACTGGCTGGAAACTCTGGCACACACACAGTCTCCTTCTGGGTAATATGGTTGGTGTTTATGAAGTCTGGAACGACTGCTGCCTTTTAGTACAAAACCAGGAAATACAACCAAATGATGAAATTAGCACATGAAAAAAAACTGGAGATATGAGCCAATGCCCTGATTAAACTGAACTTGAACTTTAGTTCCTTGAGGAAATGAGTTTCCCTGAATGCATAAGCCAATTATCAGGTTGTTGTTATTATTGTTGTTTTTATGCTGTTACCAAAAAAAGTCCTTTTTAAACATATAGTTCTTTTCACCCTGTTTTAAAGCCAAGACCCAAGTAACATCTATATTTGCCTTTACAAGTAAAAGGATTTTTTTTGATTGTGTGTTGTTTTCAGTGAGGGAAAGAAATTAGAAGTTTAATCCAAACCAATTTCATTTGCTCTTTCCAATAACTGTAGACATTTTTTCTAGTAACATCCATAATTATTTTCCCTCTCCAGAAGAAAAAAATGTTATAAAATTCCTAGTATATAGGAGATATTGAGATATTCATACATAACCCAGATTCATTTCAAGCCTGGTACAATCTCTTATTAGTTAGAGCCAGGTACTGTGTGAAAGAAGCCAGGCTATCGGATACTCCTGAGTTGAAATGTCTAAATTCATTCCCTAGTTTTTCTGTTTTTAATTGTGATAAAATATACATAACATAAAATGTACCATCCTAACCATTTTTAAGTGTACAGTTCAGTGGCATTAAGTACATTTACATTGTTGTCTAACGATCACCACCGTCTATCTCCAGAAGAGTTTTCATCTTGTGTAATTGATACTTTGTATGGATTAAACAGTAACTTTCCACTCCTCCAGCCTCCCCTCCCCCCAGCTGCCAGCTAGAGAAGTTACTTTTTTAATCACATTGACTGGTGCCATAAAAAAGTGATATACATTATATATATGAAATATTACAAATACACATGTATATATGTATGCATGTATATGCATAAATAAAAATATAGATTTGCCATACTGCGCCAGTTAAGTAAATATGACCAAGTCATTCAAGGAACATTATTGTATAATTATTTCATCCTGTTGATTAAAAATATAAACACAGATAAGTAGATCAGGAGAGAGAGCAAGGGAGAGAGTAGTAAGTTTAGAAGTGTATTTACTGAAATATTAACATTGGTTTTGGTAGTGGATACAAGGTGATTTTTACTTTTTTGTAAGCTTCTCTATTGAGATTTGAGTTTCATATTAAGCAGGTATGATTTTTACAATTGGAATAAACTTATTTCTAAAAGAAAAACAATCTTGTCATGCACAGTCTATTGTTTTAGATATTGGGAGAATATTAAATGATGTGGAAAATCTTTGAAATGGCTGCTGTCTACAACAGAATAGGGAATTAAATATTATTAGAAATTGAAAGCTACATCCAAATAAAATTGAAAATAACTTAAGTTGTATGATTAATGATTATAAATTTAAAGTTTAGAGAAAAGAAAAATCAATGTGGAGCAGAGTATTAGGAAAAGGGCTTATGAAGAAAGTGAAGTTTTATCTTGGGATCCTGAGTCTTGTGCCCCAGTATGAACATATACAGATTAAAAGGCTGAGAATTAGAGTGATCTCAGAGAGATAGTATTAAGATTTATGGAATATTTAATTTGGGGTAAAGTTTTAAGTAAATGATACATTTTAATTGATATAATAAATGGAAATATTTTAGATTCTACAAATTACATGAATGAATATGTAGATAGGAACTTGAATAATTGCATGTCTGAAGAGGTTATCAAAATTGATTAAGTATCATTTCATTCCTTTGGTTTTTATACACTGATATTTGGGGGAAAATGCCAGACGTTTAATTACTGTCATCATATTAAACACCATTTATTTTTCCAGATGTCAATCCTGTAACATGTATATGATCTCAATATTGGGATATTAAATCTCCTTGAGACACCCATCATTTATGTTTGCACTCTGAGCAATTGTTTTTCTTCTTGCCTTCCCTGTGTTGTAAAGGAGATAAAATGAAAAAGATTTATGTCTGACTAAATTTTAGCATCTGCTCTATCCTCCCATTATGTTGCTATTCTGTATATAGTGCTGTTGGTGAAAAATTACCCTTGTCAGCAAGAAAAATTGCTTAGCAGTATGATCTAATATATTTCTCTTGTTCTTAAGGCAGAGATCTTTGTAGTAACCACATTACATGGTTATGTTTCTTGTAATCTAATGAATATCTTATGGAACTACAAATAATTAGCAGAATATTTAATACAGTCCCAGTAATTGAGAACCTGCTTTTCTTTCCCACTAGTTCTAAGGGAGATTATCTCTTAGGTCCCATCTAACTGAGGATAAGTGAATGCTTAGGAAGGAAAGTTTGCTTTAAAAACTGCGCTGTTATTACCTTCTTAACTGTTAAAACCAGATTCTAATGCAAATTTCAACTCGCTCCTTACAAATGCGCCCTGTCACTAAACAGAATTCTTTTCTCCTTTGAGCAGGAACAGTGAGTTTGTTAGTTAAGACCTGAAGTTCTTTGCTGTGGGTGGAAAAAGAGTTTCTTTTCTTTGATGGCGAAAGTAATCTTACTAAAGCACTACACGGGACGTAGGCTCCATAGCCAGGAGAGTTGTCGCTGATGCTCCCCCCAGAGAACCAGCGCAGCTGTGGGATTAAAGTCTACTGGCGTTCTGCACCGCCGGTATGTGCTCTGCGTGGGGGCTCTAGCCTGTCAGTCTGCAGGTTGCTACGTGACATTCATATACCTTTGTTTTTGTGAGCAAGCCTCATTGTCTTTGTAATACTGCTCCACCCACAGCCCAAGAGGGCTCAAGGGAGTACTTGACCACCATCAGTTTAACCTCGCCTTTGAGTGTTTTGGTTTTTGTTTTGTTTTGTTTTGTTTTTGTTTTTTTTATCTTTGCTTAAACCTGCTAGTATACTGGGGAGAGAAGCGAAACTTGAATAGAGTATGCCAATGATGGAGAAATGTCAAGTGAATCCAACAAAAGTTACCTGAGTAAAGAGGCGGGTAAATAATTAGCTTTTCCCTTCTAGGTAAGTGTAATCTAAAAAAGCACAATATGAGGCCAGGGCAGAGTCTCAAGCACATAGTATATTAAATGAAAGGACAAATGAATGGATACTATTAGTTTTATGCCTTAGAGCATAAACAGCAAATAATTTCTATCTTTCGAGCCCAAGACGTTTTCTTCCTTTATTTCAAGTATAAGGTAATGGTGTTCAACCAGGGGCCATCCTATTGAAAAATACATAGGATGATTTTGGCAAATTGCATATCCCTGGAGTAAGTTAGCTTGGAAAGAATAAGAATTTGTGAAGTAGTCATTTATTTGTAGAATAAAAAAATCACTAGCTATTCTGACACTCACTTCCTGCTTATAAGTAATTTCCCAGGTGAGAATGTTGCTCTGAACAGATAGCTTAAATAGCCTAGAATCTTAAACAAACAAACAAATAAAAAACAACTTTTCTGTTGACTGACTTTGGTGTGTGCCTTGTTGTCCCTTTATAGCACCAGATTTATTATAATACCTAAAATACTGATTTTATATTTTTTGATTATAAATCCGTCTCTTAGATGAGACTGCAAGTTCCCAGCCCCCACCACACAATACATTAATAAACTATAAAGAGTCCTGTAAAACATTTTATGAAATCCTTTGTTTGAAAGCACTCACTTCTAAAGAGGGGAAAGTTGACTAACATCATCTGCAGCCAAATGTGAAAACACCTTTTTTTTTTTTTCTATTTTAGGATTTTATTTATGACAGACAGAGATCACATGTAGGCAGAGAGGCAGGCAGAGAGAGGGGAAGGGAAGCAGGCTCCCTGCTCAGCAGAGAGCCTGATGCAGGGCTCAAATCCCAAGACTCTGGGATCATGATGGGAGCCAAAGGCAGAGGCTTTAACCACTGAGCCACCCAGGCACCCTGAAAACACCTCTTATAAGTAAGGAGATGAGGAGGAAAATTTATATGTTAGGAGAAAGGTAGTTCATTAGTGCATTTACCATTCTTGATAGATTTTCAGTTATTATAGTAAACTTTTTTAAAGATTTTATTTATTTATTTGACAGAGAGAGAGAGCCAGAGAGCACAAGTAGAATGAATGGCAGAGGGAGAGGGAGAAGCAGGCTCCCCGCTGAGCTCAATGCGGTGCTCATCCCCAAAGGCAGACTATTGGGGTGCCACCCAGGCACCCCAATAGTAAATGTTTAAAACATAGTTTAAAAAAGTTGTTTTGGAAGGAGCATGCATCTGTTTTATTATTTTTCCAGCTTTATTGAGGTATAATTGACAAATAAAAATTGCATACATTTAGGTGGTACAATGTGATTTTTTAAAGGTATACACTTTGATGATTTAATATCATCAAATGATACGTGGTGAAATGATACATGGTGAAATGATTACCATAACCGTGTTAATTAATACATCCATCATCTCACATAGTCACCTCTGTGTGTGGTGAGAACACTTAAGATCTTCTCTCTTAGCTAATTTTAAGAATACAATACAGTATTATTTAGTATAATTATCATGTTATACATTGGATTCCTAGAACTTACTTGTCTTATAACTGAAAGTTTGTACCCTTTGACCAACATCTCCCCATTTTTCTCAGCCCCCAGACCCTGGTAACCACCATTCTGTTCCCTAGTTCTAGGAGTTCAACGTTTTATATGAGAGAGGTCATAAAGTATTTATAAAACATATTTTTGCTCATTAATTGAAATACTATAGAGAATGTTATAAGCTAATAGTTTTTAAATTTGTGATTTTTAAAATTTTTCTATACCTTTTCTAGTCAAGTTACTTAATACATGGATGGATTTGACCTTAAAAATGCTTGCTCCCCTCTAAGTGCAGGAGTAGTTATATCAACTGCAGGATTTATCCCAAAAACTGTCTCACAAATACATATCCTATCACTTTTCCAGCCTCACCAGAATCAAACTAGATATGGATCTGGCAAATAATTCTCCCCTAACTGCAAAAGACTGGATAAAATATATTTTAGCCAAATTCTTACCCTTCAGGATTTTGAGGAAATAGATTTATGGTCCCATCTCTTAATACTTTGGTTTGAGTCTCAAGTAAGAATATGTAGGGAAAATAATGTTGCTCATGTTACAGAAATAAAATAATTTTAAGGTATGCACTTATTAAATTTACTGGTGTAAAACTACAATCTACCAAATTGCAATCTAGACTGAGTTAACTTATAATACTGCGTATTGCATACGATCATTTATTTGAGGAGAAAAATTGAGTGTGAAGAAGTTTGATAGAATAGTTAAGTTACAGATTATCTAATATTACTCTGTGTATAGCTGATAAAATGAATTATATATTAAGTACATATGTATGCACACAGATATATGACAATCTAATTGCTATTTTCATACACAGAGAATTCTAAGGTTACCATAATCGTAACAATTGCTTTCTTTACCATACAAAAACAGTTTTTAACATCAGTATTTCGAAATCCCATTGAATGAAGAACTAAGGGCTCTCTTATAGAACAATTAAACCTCAGCATTTTATAGATGTTGAAAGTATACAGGAATATTAAGAAATCTGGCCCAATAAGCAAATAGACTATAATTTAATAGCTACTAATCATTATTTGTTGGACCCTGAACATCTAATATAAGTTGGAACATATAAAAAAATCAGGGAGTGAATTGTTGCATATCTGCTTGCTGTTTCTATTTTTTTTTGGCATTCTTGTTTGTTGGCAATTATATATAGGGTTTTATACATTTGTCACAGTCTTTGCCTTCTCTCAGGCTTTTCTGGGGCTGTGTAATCATGTTTTCCTTTCTCTCACCTGTCCTTGAATATACAATAATGCCCTTTGCCAGCAGCGGCTGTAACCTCTGATTTGAATGTCTTCAGGTTGAGCAACTCACATCTAATCCACTCCTCCTGGAGGTCACTGGCAATGTTCCTCTGCATATTTGCTGCTGACTGTGGCACCTGTCAGTCATTGCCCTGCACCTTTCTGTCTGTGATTCTCGCCATAATTGGTGTATTCACATATAAGGGGTGTATTTCTATTAGTTTCTGTTTGTTTAGAAACTAAAAATAAAGGCTTTGTAATGAGCAAGGATTAGTTATGAATTGTGAACACATCTGTTTCCATGATATGCAGTATTTGGCAAATGGCAATTTTTCTGATCAGTATTTTTTTTCCCCACATGAGAAATATGGTTCAGAATATTTGTCATGTAGCATCTTTGTGAGGAACAGAGGAAATGACCAGCACAGAGCAAGGGCTCAGAGAATAGCACATCTCTATCTCTATCCTCTTTTAGTCCCCTATATCTACCACTTCCCCTTTTCTATCTTATGCTTTTTGAATGCAGAGAATTGTGTAGTAGTTGGCAAAATAATTTCAGAGAGTAGCAGTATGAAGAGTGGTTTGATGGCATAGGCAATGAATGCTGTGGCATTTAGTGATTATGATGTATGTCCGATGGAATAAAGGCCTTACTTAAAGCAAGGGCTATGGAAATTGAAAGTTGAAAGGAAAATTAGAAGACAGAATGCAGGGATAGAACTAACAAGACTTGCACAAGAGTTGAAGTTTAAAAAAGAGACAGATTTTGTACTATTATAGTTTAAATTAATGATATAAAATGGAGAAATTAGATAACAAGATTTGTGTACTTGTTTTTTCTTTTTCTTTGAACAAATATTTTTGAAAGCAGACAAGTATACAGTGTCCTCTGTCCAGTGTATTATGTTGTCTTCTGTCCGTCATACTGGGCATGCAACAATGAATAAGGCAGGAAAATCCTAGACCTTACGTACCTTGTATTCTACATCAAGGGTTGCCAAACAAATGTAAAAGACTTATGTTTGTCTTTTACATTATATATTTGGTATATATATAATGTATATATACCAAATATATAATCTTTGTTGGGTGTAAATTTTCTATCTTTGTAGCACTAAATCAGCCAAAGACAATATTTAAACATATCAGCACATGGGACACCCGGGTGGCTCAGTTGATTAAGCCTCTGACTCTTGATTTTGTCTCAGGTCATGATGTAAGGGTCCTGAGATGGAGCCCACCATTCTGAGTCTGCTGTTAGTCCCTCTCCTTCCCTCTTGGTCCCTATCCCTTTGTACTTCCAAAGCCACCCCCTCCCCCACACTCCATGTGCATGTGTACATGTGCTCTCTCCCTAAAACAAATAAAATATTTAGAAAAATAAATATATCAGCATGTGTATTTTTCAAATAAGACTTATTTTTGAACACTAACATTTGGACTGTATATAATTTTCCTGAAAGTGCCATGAAATATTACTCTTTCACTTTTTTTTCTCAGCAATTTAAAAATGTACAGAAACATGGTTAGTGCACAGCCATGCAAAAATAGACAGTGAAATGGCTTTGGCAGGCAGCCCTAGTGTCTTAACTCAGTTTCTACCTTCCGCATGAGAAGTCTGACTTAGCTTATTATGATTGTGAATGATGTGGGACATCCTTATGCAGATATTTCTAAAATATTTGGAAGGATAGACGATGGAAGGAGCAGTATTAGGTGTCAGACATGTGAAGAAGGATTCAAACTGACAAAGAGGAGACTAAAGAGGACAAGAAAGAAGGGCAGTGGAGCCCCAGGACTTAAATTTCCATTAAAACCAAACCACTGATTTGCATTCAAATTAAATTCAAAGTAAGTTCCAGGAAAGGGGAAAATTGGGCTAATATTTTACAGAGAAGAAAAAAAGATTTTTGGAAATAAGACTTATAATTTGACATAAAGCAATTCACTCAGAGATCAATAATGTTTAAAACAATTTAAAATTCATATTATCCTTTGCCTTCACCCTCTTATGATACCACATGAAAAGACATCAAAAACATCAAAAGAGAGGAAAAAACAGCATCACCATGGGCTGCTAAACACTCTGATCTATAGTTCAGACCTTAGAATAAAATTGAGAAAATCTAGAATATCATAAAATATTCTTGAAAAAGAATCAGTTAACTCTTATGTATTTGAGAATATAAGTTACATCCAAATCTTCATCATTTCATCATAGATTCCTAAATGGTTTTTAATGATTTTCTTCCTGAAACAAACTTTATCATATTCATCATTAAATAATTATTTTTATTCAGTTTTTCCCTCAAAGTAATATTGTCCTTTCATCATGTTTATCCAGTTTTGTAACCATCTTAGACACTCTCCTCTTCCTCTTTCTTCATCTACAAATGGTTTATAAGTCTATAAATTCTATTTATCAGCGACTGACATATGCAGGGGTGGTAGCTTTTGTCAGAAATTAAATACACTGTACTCTTTTGTATCACTAGTGACCTCTTTCACCTTGAATTTAACGGAAGGCCCAAAAAAGAAAAAAAAAGAGAGAGAGAGAGAAATAAATGATGTCAAAGTCTTACATTCTACCGACCTTTTCTTGGCTGAGAACTATCAGTGTCAGAGGAAAAGGAAATTAATCTATTTTCATTCCGTCACTTCTAATTGCAGTTATCCTGTCTGAAGGGTTTGGGGAAATAATGGGAAGAATGAACAGAGAGGGAAGTAGAATAGAAATGTGAATAAAACCTATTGTAAACTATTAAACCCAACAGAATTTTATAGAGCCCATTAGTAACTGAAAGTTACTTTTAAAACCGACTTAGATTATAATGAAGAGAAGAGCATCTTCCATTTAAAAGTTAGAGGAGCCAATTTTACTTTCAATTCAAGTATTTCACTTAAATTTACATAATAGGTTCTGCAGTCCTCCTGATTACTGAAGCCCTGGGTATGATTTGAGGCTTAAAAAACTTTGAGCCTATCATGGATGCACCTTTCTGTAAAGGGCACACCATCCGTGAAAGCCCCGATGCCGTATTTCTAATCTTCCCTGACTCTTGCACTATTGGGACATTATATGTTCCGGAAAATTTAGTAGTTCTCTTGAAGACCTCAATATAAATCCACATGACACCAACACCTTTGGCTGAGAATCATGACCAAGTCATGATTTTTGGTTTGTAGTCTGTGGACTTGAGCCAATGAAATCTGATTTATGTCTAATTAGAAAGGAGTTCTTACTTCAGTTGTCAAAGAAAGCACAAATAAAAATGAATGTATATCTGAACACTACTTGGGAAAAATAGAATTCCGAAAGCTATTAAAAAAATATTTAGTGAACAAATAAATTCTTTATGATACAGTACAGGTTTCCTTTTTAAAATTCAAATTTATTACTATGTTTCACCTCACTTTGGTATAAATCTTTAGATTACTGCCTGAAGGCTCTCTGATTTTGGAAGCATAATAGGAAGGGTGGCTTAGGTAATAATGTAGAGATTTACCAAAGTGAAGCCATTTAGAGTAAATTTTGATTAATCGGCAATATGGCTGAAGGATTTTTGAAATCAAATATCTATATTTGTTTAAAATGAAATAATTTATTAAAGATTGTACCAAAGAAGGAGTTATTATGTATTTCCTTATAAAGATAACTCATCTTTGTTACTGAAATTTGTCTTCCTATTACATTTTAAATTACCTCAGAAATTAGGATCTGCAGTATCAAGCTTCATTATACTGAGTGCACATCATCAGTTGCTAAATACTGAAACAAAAAATAAGTACAGAAAGATCTCATTTGGTCTATTACAGTACTAATCATTTAGGAAACAGGCAGAATTATATAATAGGACATCCACACTAACCTTGAGAGAAAAATTTTTCGTACCTTATAGAAGGTACTATGATTTTGCAACAATGCCAGAGAATTTTGTACTAGCAATTTTTTTAATGTTAAATTTAAACCTACTTAATCTCTTAGGTCCAAAAACTAAAAAAAAAAAAAAAAAAAAAAAAAATTATTACTTTTCCTGAAAGAGTATTGACTTTTGTTTAGCTTAAACTCCTTGATTTAAATTTTAGGTAGTTAACAAAAAGTACAATATTGGTTTCAAAACAAGTGCCCTCCTTAATACTCATTCCCTATCTAAGCCATCCTCCACTCACCTCACATGGAGGTAACTTATTTCCTCATTTATGCATGTTATAAGCCTATTTATCAAGTGGCCTGAAAAGCTGTGAGTTTTGATGGGACCTAGAACAAGAGAAGGCTCTGCAACAGGTCCAGGCTGCTGTGTAAACTGCTTTACTCCTTGGGCCATGTGATCCAGATCTAATGGCGCATGCAGGCATACAGGGATATTATTTGGACCTTGGTAGGCCCTTACAAGTCAATCACAGTTTCATCCCTTTGGATTTTGGAGCAAAGCCCTGCCATCCTTTGCAGATAACTATTCCTCTTTTGAAAAACATCTCTTGGCTTGCTACTGGGTGTTAGTAGAGACTGAATACTAAACATGGATCACCAAGTTACCTAGCAACCTAAGCTACCTATTACCTATCACGAACTGGGTGTAATCTGACTCACCGAGAAATAATGTTCGGTACGCATAGCAATATTCTATCATCAAATGGAGGTGATATATATATATATGTGTGTGTGTGTGTATGTGTATAATACATAAATTATATATATTATATATAATACATATTATTAATATGTATATTAATATACACATTAAATAATATATTACATATATTGCATGTATACTATAATATATATTATATTATACATTATATAACATGTATATTATGTGTAATATAATACATATAATATATATAATATGTATATATCAAGCCTGGGCAGGCCCTGAAGTCTCTCCTAGCCTTCTCTTATGGCCTCATGAGGAGTCCCGTATGATCAGTTGACAGAGGAAGAGCAGGTTTGGGCTTGGTTTATAGACGCTTCTGTATGATATGCAAGCACCACCTGATAGTGGACAGCTGCAATACTCCTGCGTCTTTCTGGGATACCTCTGGACAGTAATGAAGGAAAATCTTCCCAGCTGGAAGAACTTTGAGCACTACACCTGGTTATTCCCTTTGCATGGAAAAAGTAGTGAGGTGTGTATTACATATTGATTCATGTGGTTTGGCCAATGGTTTGACTGAACGGTCAAGGCCTTGGAATGAACATGATTGGGAAAATGGTGACAGAAAATTTGAGGAAGAGGACTACGTGGATAGCTCTCTCTGGAGAAAAAAATGTGAAGGTGTTTGTGTCCTACATGACTGAACATCAGACAGTAACCTCAGCAGAGCAGGTTTTAATAATCAAGTGGAAAGATGATCCATTTGGGGATACCAGTCAACCTCTTTCCCCAGCCACCCCTATCATCACCCAGAAATTTCATGTATAAAGTGGACATGATGGCAGGGATAGAGATTATGCATGGGCTCAGCAATATGGGTTTCCACTCATGGCTGACCTGGCTGCAGTCCCTGCTGAGTATCTGACTTGCCAGCTGCAGAGCCTGACACTGAGACTCTGAGTGGCACCATTCCCAGGCATGATGAACTGGCGACCAGGTGGCAAGTTGGTTACAAGGACTACTTTCATGATGGAAGCAGCAGCAATTTCTTCTTACTGGAACAGATACTCTGGATATGGAGTTGCCTTCTGGCATGCAATACTTCTGTCAAAAACACAATTTGTAGATTTATTAAGTGCCTTACCTGCCATCATGCTATTTCACATAGAATTATTTCTGGTCAAGGAATTCACTTCACTTTAAAAGAATGTAGCAATGAGCTCATGCTCATGGAATTTCACTGGTCTTCCCATGTTCCTCACTATCCGAAAGCAGTTAGTTTGATAGATTGGGGGAATGGTGTTTTGAAGGCTCAAGTTCAGTGTCAGCTAGGTGATGGTACCTTGCAGAGCTGGGCCGGGGTTCCCCAGATAGCTGTATGTGATCTGAATCAGCATCCACATTTTGGTGCTGTTTCTACCAGAGCCAGGAGTCATAGGTCCAGGAATCAAAGGGCAGGAATGGGAGTGGCATCACTCATCCTTTCCCATAGTGACCCAGTAGAAAAATGTTTGCTTCCTGTTTCCAAAACTTTGTGTTCCACTTGCCTAGAGGTCTTACTTTCAAAGAGAGGAATGTTTCCACCAGGAAATACAATAATGATTCCAGTAAACTGGGAGCTGATTCTTACTTATTTCCTTCAGGCTTCCAATCTTTGAATCCATAGGCAAAAAAGGGAGTTATTGTGCTGGCTGAAGTGATTAACACTATCAAAGGGAAATTGGACTGCTATTCCACAGTGAAAATAAGGAAGAGTATTTAGGAAATCCTATAGGGCATTCCTTATTATTACTATACCCTTTAATTAATGTTAGTGAAAAATAACACCCCAATCTAGGCAGGATTACTAAGGCCCCACACCTTCAGGAATGAAGTTTTAGGTCACTTAACCATGCAAAGACCCACAATCAGTTGAGAGGCTTGCTGTAGGTAAAGGGAATGTGGAATAGGTAGTGGATGAAGGTAGTTTTATATATAGTTGCAGTCATATGACCAGTTGTAGAAAGGAGGAATGTACTTGTCATGAGTATTTCCTCCTTATTTTGTTATGACTATGTCTGTGTCTGTAGTAAGCAAACTTCTGTTTTCTTCCTTTTGCTTTTCCCTTATTTAACACAAGATGTATCAGTTATGTCCTAGGACATTAGTATTATTAAATTTACATCACGGGGGTACCTGGGTGGCTCAGTGGGTTAAAGCCTCTGCCTTAGGCTCAGGTCATGATCCCAGGGCCGGCTTCCTCCTCCTCTCTCTGCCTACTTATGATCTCTGTCTGTCAAATAAATAAATAAAATCTTTAAAAAAAATAAATTTACATCATGAATTTAAGTTATAAAGGAGAAAAGTACACTTCACGTAAAGACTTTACTTCCTTTCCTGGGGAACAGACTAATGGTGTTTTCAGCTGTAAACTGGTAAATTGTATTACGTATCATTAGGCAGAATTAGGACCTTGTTATTATCATCTTCATTCAGAAATTCAGTATGCTTTAAGGAGACATATAAGGTGCCAAGTTGACAAGGGGTGGATATGTGAGGATTAATTTTATATGTCAAGTTGACTGGGCTACATGATGTGCAGATATCTGGTCGAACATTATTCTGGATGTGTCTGTTAGCTGTTGATTTTGTTGTGTTTTCTTTGAATTGGTAGGCTGAGTAAAGCAGATTGCCATCTGCAGTGTGAGAGAGCCTCCTCTAGTTCACTGAAAATCTGAATAGAAGGAGAGGCAGGGTAAGGAAGAATTCATTTTCTGCAGATGTTTTCAGGTTGGGACATTGGGAGATGCTGACTCATACTTGAAATGATACCATCAGCTTTCCTGATTCTCAGGCCTTTGGACTCAGATTGAAACCATACTATTGGCTTTTCTGTGTTTCTTGCTTGCCAACTGCAGATCTTGGGAATTTTTCACCTCCATAACCATGTGAACCAATTTCTTATAATAAGTCTCTTTATATATATATAATAAATGCATATAGATCCCATTCTGCTTTGTTTGTTTGTTTGTTTTTCTGGAGAACCTAGGCTCATACATCTATTTTGTGACTCCTTGAGTATGTTTCATTAGTTAATAAGGAATCTAGTGCTCTTCAGAGAGGACATCTCAGAAATATTCTGAGTATTTCTGTAAGATAGAGAACTAATAAGTACATGATTTATAGATAGGTTAAAGACCCTGGGTGTAGAAGTGATCCTTGATGGAGAATAACTCTCATATTGGTACACAGGGATATGTTTATTTTGCCCATGTTCTTCTAAACAGAGAAATAATATCCAAAAGAGGACTTGCACCAGATTTTAAAAACTTACATGTCTATTTTAAAGTATTCAATTTTTAGGATTATAAGGGAAACTTTTTAAATGCTAAGTGCATTATGGTATTTTATTGTTAAAGCTAATAAATTTGAATCTTAAATTCAAATAGTTATTCCCATGATAGAAATGCCAAAAATGAGGCTAATCCTAACCTTGTTATGTGTTCATTTCTCTAGTGTCATCTCTCCCCATGGATTTATCCACTGATCCTGACACATTTGATTGACCTGAATGAACCATGCTATTTCATGTCCTCTCTTTTTATTCTGTTTGGATTTCCTTTACTCCTTTCTTAAATGAAGATCTAGTTATCTCTAGCAGAATGTGGCCATGCAGTAATAGGAGTTCAATTCAGTTAGATGTTTTGATTCCCCAAGAAAAGTCAAGAATTCCAGATTTTTTTTTTTTTAGGAAATCTTCTGAGTTTTAAATGTCCCCAGGTAATTTCTTCCCTCCTTCCTTCCTTCCTTCTTCCCTCCTTCCTTCCTTCCTTCCTTCTTTCCTCCTTCTTCTCCACTCCCTTTTCCCTTTCCCCTCTTCCCTCCCCTTTCCTTTCCCTTTTTACATATGAGTGAGGTGAACCTTCTTCTTAACCAGTTTTAGGATTTCTAGGAGTCAGTCAGTCATTTTCCATGTTCTCTGGTAAGTGACATACATGTCAACTCTAAAAAGCACTATGTGAAAATAAATTTTTTGTTTCTTTCCTCATTGGTCTTTCATTTCTTACCTCTTAGGAAAGTGATTAACATTCAATTAGTTTTTGTCAAATAATGTATGAATTGAATTTGACTCAATTTTAATGGTAGAAAAATCTCAGGTACATTGAATTTATAACTTGTACATGTTCATACAGTAAATTAGTGGCATACACAGGTCTCAAATTTAGGTATTTTCCTGGTTCAAATTTTCCTGTTCTAACTTTATTATTTGTTATTATTGTTGGTCAAAGTTTGTATATTTTCAAAATGTTAAAATTCTTAAATTTGTATTCCAATTAATTAAAAATCATTAAAATGTTTCCAAATCATACAAGCACATATACAAATAATATATAATTATTTGATTTTTTTTCCCCTGTCATGTGTGAGGACTGCCTTTCTCATTATTTAGGCAGGCAGAAAATGTTAAAATGATACATTCAGACCAAGATTAATCCTTCAGAATCAGAAGTCTTTCTCTTCCCCTACTTGTATGAATAGTATAACCAAGGGAATCCTATTCATATGAACTAAAACTGTTGCCAAACTGCCATTTATTGCTTCTCATCCAGGTTCCTCCTATAGTTTAGGGGAATGCATTGAGTCTGTGAGCCCCAGATAATCCAGTGAGATGACTCCCTTAAAAAGGGTATATAACCTGATATCATTCTGACCTTGATTGGTGCCCAGCTCTCCCATCTATTTGCATACATTTTATGGAGTTTATAGAAAGTTATTATATAAATTAAGGCTTCCTTATATTTCATTTGCTGGACATCATTTTAGAGTATAATTTTAATGAAACATTTCATAAGGCATTCTCTGATTAAAATCTATGGAGAGGAGAAGGGAGTTGAGGGAAATTGGAAGGGGAGGTGAACCATGAGACTAAGGACTCTGATAAACAATCTGAGGGTTTTGAAGGGGCGGGGGGTGGGAGGTTGGGGGAGCCAGGTGGTGGGCATTAGAGAGGGCACGGATTGCATGGAGCACTGGGTGTGGTGCAAAAACAATGAATACTGTTACGCTGAAAAGAAATAAAAAAATTTAAAAAAATCTCTAATGAGATTAAAATTAAATTAAAATCTCACTAAAATGAGATTCTAAATATTTGTTTAGAATAAGTTATGTAAATCATAAGTTAACAGACCTTCATTCACATTGTAGACTTTGTATTGAGTTTATGTTTTAAACATTTTAATCATCCTTTAGTCATTTTTGGATACTTTTGGCTAGTGACTGATGCAAATCTGTTTTTCTGACAAGGAAGTTACAGATATTTCCATTAATATGTGTAACTACATTTTAATTTCTGTTCATCATTTTAGTGTTTTGCCCATTTCTTTGCATGTAATCTCCCTAACGACTTAAAGAAATATATTAAAAACTACAGTACCTTTGTACTGTAGCTTTGGATAAAGAACTTTAACAAAAGCACAGTGTTTGCACAATGTTATTTAATTAAGTCAAGCAATGTATACAAAAATTATCTCTATTTTCTATTGTAATTTTCCCTTCCCAATTAAATAAATTACAACTTTGTATAGGCCCTATTTCAGCAAAATATCAGGACATATGCAAATTATACATAACTGCTCAGGCAGGTTTAATTAAAACTGTTAGGGAAAAATGTTATGATAATTAAGATTATGTTTGGGAATGCACAATTATCTTTCAATTCCATAATAAATTCTTAGCGTTTTAATGAGTGAAGAGAGGGTGTCATTCTTAATAACAAAAATTACTTATTGACCATTTATGGTGGGTTAGGCACTGTATGAATGCTTATATACCTTAGCTCTTTCAGTCTTAAACAACAACCCTATAAATATATAATATTATTTAACTGTTTTTTACAGAGAAGGAAATTGTTAGAAAAACTTGCCTGAGAAACTTATTAAATGGATCCTGAAAGTGTGGCCATAGAACCAAAAAGCTTTGAAAACTACAGAGAATCCAGTTAGAAGATGGTTGGAGAGGGGAACCTAGGTGGCACAGTCAGTTGAGCTACCAACTCTTGGTTTTGGCTCAGGATCAGGTTGTGATCTCAGGGTTGTGAGATTGAGCCCCACATCAGACTCTGTGTTTAATGAGGAGTCTGCTTGAGATTCTGTCTCCTTCTCCCTCTGTCTTCACACTCATGTGCTCTCTCTCTCAAATAAAAAAAATAAAGCTTAAAAAAATATTTTTAGATACATTAAAAGGAAGAAAAGCACGTACAGCTGATGCCACACAGAAATTCCTTTATAATCTAATCTTTAGGATTGCAGACTTCTCATAAAAGCACTTGGTAATTGGATATAACTTAAAAGTTAGGCTTGTGAGCTTTGCAAGCAAAGTTAACTAAGGCTTTGGAGTTAAGGAATTTCTGTTATCACATCTATAAACAGGACTCAATGGGTCCAGTCCATGTTGGAGGCAAGAATCTCAAATTCTGAATCTTGGGCAAATTCTCTGGTCTATATGAAACTTAAGCTAACTGAAAAGGTATTTTCATACTGCATGTTTCAATTGATTTTAAGTTAAAAACAGGAAAAGATAATCTATGGTGATAGATGACACTAATGTTTTCCTTTGTGGGCTGTTGACTGGAATGTGTATAAAGCATCTTCCACATTGTTGATCATACTATTTCTAGTTCTGTGTGTTGATTATTTGGTCACATAGATTTTGTGAGAATTCATTGAACTATGCATTTAGGTTTTGTCAAGTTGTCTTTATGTATGATTTTAGTATATGTGTTGCCAAAGTGAGCACTGTCTTTATGTATGATATACATCAATAAAAGTGAAGGAAAATTGCTTTAGTAGATAACCACAAACATATCACCTGGCTATCACTTAAAATTAGTCTTATAACATAGTTGTTCCTTTGCTGTGATATATTTTAGAATGTAAAAATGAAACAAATATCAAAATGAATAAGCAAATCATTAGTAGTAATAATTTTCTGTTACAGAGAATGTGTTCATTTTTAATGTATGTGCAATATTTAAAATAATTTACTTAAAAATAGATTAATCTTAGCATTCTAATTTATAATGCTTAACTGAGAAATGCATTTAGAATATAATTTTATTTTATTTTTTGAAGATTTATTTATTTATTTTAGAGAGAGAGAAAGGGAGAGAGAGTACAAGTGGGAGGGGCAGAGGGAGAGGGAGAGAGAATCAGAAGCAGACTCTGTGCTGAGCATAGAGCCCCATCTGGGGCTTGATCTCATGATCCTGAGATCACAACCTGAGCTGAAACCAAGAGTCAGATGCCTAACCGACACACCCACATGCCCCAGGATGTGATTTTAAATAATACTCTTAAAATTATATAAACTGCTTTTATACATGTTTTAAAGGCCTGACTAATCACAATTACAAATTGAATTTATTAGTTATATAAAAATATTTCATTTTTTAAAAAGTTTATTAGTAAATATGAAGTATTATAGAGCAAGCAGAAGACAATAAGTTAATACATTATTTGATCATTTATGTCAAGGAGTTAAAGACAACCAAAAACTAAACCAGTAGTACAACAAAGTGAGGTTTACTTGTTTTCTATAACAAGGAAGGGAACTCCAGAGTAACAGTGGAATCCACTCTAAGATGGAATTGGAAGGCTTTTCTTTGTAAAAGAGAGCTGCGCTGAAAGAGTCCAAGGAGGCCACAGGAAGTGGTGACTGACACTGGATTGGTTGGTCTTTCTGAGGTGAAGCTAGAGGAGACCAATGGGCAGTTATGGACTGATTGTTGCCAGTAGTGAGAGCAGGTTAGTAATGGGGTAACTGATCTGGGTTCAGTCATGATCAGTGAATCAGAGCTGGGTGTATCACTGGTAAGGAAGCAGTAGTGCCTCAAAGGGGAGAGTTATTTCGATAACTTTAGAATTGCAGCATGACCTTGGGGGAAATAGAGTTTGCTACGAACTCTGCAGCTGACTTTATCCATGCTTGTAATCACAGTCTCATTAACACCAGAATGGATTTTTCGTGTTTGCAGCCTCCCGCTCATATTTCTTTTACTCTTTTAGTTTCAGATTAGCTTTTCCTCTCTCACAATACTTAACTGTCCTCCTTAACTATCTTCCTTTCCTCTCTTTTCCCTTACCTCTTTCCTCCTTTCCATCCTCCTTCTTCCCTTCTTTCTTTTCTTTCTTTTTTTTGGAAAGGAAGGTAGAAATTACATCCACATGCCTCCTTCCCCCACCCCGTATTTACTCTCTACAAAAGCAAAGCAGATGACATACTAGGCTGCTTTTCCCCCTCTTCCCAAAACATTCATGGGGTTCTAGAAATCCAAGGCAGTGGTAGATGATTAGAGTGGAATCAAAGGTCCATTTTAATCTTCAAAAGTAACATTTGCTTTTGGCCCTGAAGAACAAAACAACTGTGGCTGAATGACCATCATTTATAGCCAAGGTTTTTTTAAGAAGCAAAAAAAGCCCACCTTGCATTGAATTTCAGTCATTTACCAAATCATAGTAACAAGCCAGGTGACTAAATCCTCAAGGTACTTTTGATCTATAACATTCAGAATTTTAATTTTTAAATTAAAATATAAGCAAAAACATAGACAAGGCTCTGAGGACAGAAGCAGGAGAACACACTTGACTAGAAAGGCTTGAGTTTTCTTGGAGGAACAATCTGTCTGGAAGAGGGCGTGGGAAACCAGTGCTCGCTGTCAGGGCTTCAGCACGTCTCTAACTTCCAAGAGTGAGAGGAGAACCTACAGCTAGCAGGAGCTCTGAAGAAACCTGGTAATATACTGCTCACATGGCAAAACTTGTCATTACCAAAGAGGTGACTAAATATAGCTGCAATATAGCATAAAGGTCCAACTGCTCTGGTTAGCCTTAGCTTCTAATGAATGCTTTTAAAACTATACCTGTGGGTGAATTTCTGCAAAAATTCCCAGTGCTTGATGGTCTACACCTTGAGATTATAAGACATCTTTTTAGTCTTTGAAGCAGCTGTGTAATTATATAGATGATGTCAGGTCTGTGTAACTACAAATTATTAACTTGTCCACCCATAACCAGTGAGTAGTCTATACATAGTGGACAAAGTTGATACAGGAGGACTAATCATTAGCTATTAGACTAGTAAGATTTGTCTGGTCTCTCTTCCTCTCTATTTTTCAGTCTCCCTAACCCACCTCATTCTCCTTCATATCCTATCACTGATTGTTGTTAAGAAGAAAGGATGTAAGCTTGAATCTGCTGGTGGCTTAGGTCCTTCATGTGTGGAAAAAAATATGTCACATGTCAGAGAAAATATAAAAATCAGTAAGAAAATATAATCTATATATGGGAAGTATGAGACTGGATTTGAGTTTATTTGAGCTTCTGTGTCCAACTGTGTCTGATAACAAACACCTCTAGATTTTTCAAAAGTATGTGCTAATATATTTATTTTATACATCTTCAAGAACCATTTTAAATTGGGTTTTCTTTCTTTTATACTGGAAGATTGCTACTCACTGAAATGACTAAACAACACTGGATGACTTATGCTCTGTAGTGACTGTCTTTTCACACTCACAAAACAAACACTTTGAAGAGAAGGTCCAGATACTTTGGTCCATATCCACTAAAAACATCTAAATTCTAGTAACAGTGATTCTGTATTCTATTTCTATAGGAGACCATGACTGACAATGTTTGACAAGTGCTCATTACATGCAAACTACCATATTAGGTCCCAGGGAATTCAAGTTTAAATAAGAAACAGATCTTCTTCTCAAGAAGTCAGAGTATTACTTCAATCCTTCAAGAAGCAGGCAGATCCTACTAGAGAATTAGACCTGTGAAGGAAAGGGGACAGGGAGCCAGACAAGGAGGAAAGAGTGGATTTGATCCTTGTGAAGTTGAGAGGGAAGAAAAAAGGATGGAGTAGGAAAAGTTAAAGACTCTGGCCAGCCCAAAGTTGTTCATTTAATGAGTGCTGCATCTCAGAGGACTGAGCCTGAGTGCTTACTCCTCATTGGCTATGAGCAGCCTGAGTGAAGCGTGGCTTGGACAAGAACTCACAGGCAGATCTAGAAGGCTCCTAGCAGGAGCTGTTACTCAACCATGCTCCCTGCAGCAGATTTTGATGAGCACCTTCGCGTAGCAGCACAGAAAACCAAATATGATAATGAGCTAGAAGAGAAAAGCATATTAATGAAGTTATAAAGCCATGGTATGGAAATATAACATATGCAAAGAAAACAAATTAAATTAAAAAGAAGATTAATTTAGCAAGAGCTAGAGGAAAGCTTTAAAGAAAAAAAAATCAATATTTTACCTAGGCTTGAAAGATGAACAGAATTTCCATAGCACAAGAAACAGAAGAATGGCTTTCTGAGCCAAGAGAATAGATTAAAAAAAAAAAAAAAAAAGCCTGAAGACACTGAAATAGAGGACCATCCAGAATTTTGATGATCCTGATATAGAGTTATTTAGGAATTAGATAAGAACAGATTAAGAAGACTGCGTCATGGAAATGTTAAGAGTTAATAAATATCAAGAAAGCAATGAATGAAAGGAGTTGTGTTAAGGACCTAATTCCCGTTTCAACAAAAAGGGTAGGTTAGAAATTGAGATTGAGGAAGGAGTGTAAGGCAGAAAGTACAGCTAAGGAGTGATGCAAAGGCAGTGGAATGAGGCCAAGTTGAAGATTGTCAGTGCGGGGAGGAACAAGAAGGAAAGAGAGCAGTGAGTCTGAGTCTGAAATTATTCAGGATCTTTGCCTTATAGGATTGTGCAGATAAATAATACAGAAGAGACAGGTTTTAGAGAAAAGCTGTTCAGGTGCATACTGATTGAGTTCAAGACATAGTGCACAGTATATTGGCCCATCACTTCCTTATCCCTATCACCACAGTTTGAATTATGGTTCCACCACTTACCATCGGTGAGGCCATGGGCAAGTCTCTGAAATTCTGTGCCATAGTCTCCTCATCTAAAGTGAGAATAATGAAAGTGTCCACCTTTTGAAGTTGTTTTCAGTAAAAAAAAAAAAAAAAAAAAAATATATATATATATATATATATATATATATATATGCACACACACACACACATACATACATACATACACTGCTTTGGATTCTATCTCTCTCCCTCTCCCTCTGTCCCTCTCCCTCCAGTCCCACTCATGCTCTTTCTATATCCCAAGCAGGCTCCATCCATGCCCAGTGTGGAGCCCAATTTGAGACTTAGTCTCATGATCCTGAGATCATGACCTGAGTCAAAATCAAGAGTTGCACACTTAACTGACTGAGCCACCCAGGTACCCCATAGTTGTATTCAGTATTAAATGATTTCATTGGCTATATTTAATATTATTCTTACTATTATTTTACATGGATACTCAGCAATCCCTTATCTAATCAATCACTTTTCCCAACACAGCTTGAACAAAAAGTAGTATTTGGCATCTTTCTGAATTTGTACAACACTTTATATTTAAAATTAATAAAATGCAATAATTCTATAGTATAAAATATACATATTTAATTTGAACATATTTACTTTTTGCTGAGTAAATGATTCTGCTTTCTCAATTCCTAATCAGAATTATTTGATTTGTTATATTTCTGCTGTACTGGATAGCCAACATCCTCAGGAAACTCAGCTGGAATGATTACATAATAAAGACAAATTCCTCAAATTAGAATATATAGCAGGTTTTTTTCAGAGATAGAGAGAATATAAACACTTTTTACAAAACTTTTCTCTTCCTTCTCTCTTTCCATGCTAACATGGCGTATTTATAGCTCACTCTCTCACACTTCTATTAAGGCAACAAATTGTTTCTTAGCTAGTTTTTTTTTTTTCTTTTTTTTTGGTTTGGTTCTACTTTCCCGTGAAAAATATTACTTTATTGCTGTTTTTTGATTTATAAATTTTAGACCTTATCTATATTTACTTGCTGCTATGATATGTTAGGATTACATATATTATACATGCCTAATGTGTAATACATTACATAGTAATACATTCTGGTACATGAGGATTCAATTCCCTTAACTCACCCTGCCATTTCTCCTCCCCCAAGAATTAATGTCTAGGTGATTCTATCAAATGTCAAATATAAGTATTGTTAATTATAGATCAAATGATATACTCATTATCTTTCTTTTCTTTAAAACTTGTTTGACTTTTTAATATTTCATTTGTTTTGTGGTCTGTGTGCCTGAACTTAATTTTCCCTGATTTATTAATTCATAGCTCCCAGTTTCCCCAGAAGTATCCTTCCCAGAGTACTCCATCTTTCTATCCTGCTCCAATTTGGACTGTTTAGTCTTAAGCACTGTTACATAGCTATTATCCTTAGAGTCTCTGATAATGTATATAATTTTTCTTTTTTTTTTTTTTGAAGATTTTATTTATTTATTTTGAGAGAGAGAGCACGTGCACAGGAGAGCAAATGATGAGTGAGGGGGAGGAGCAGAGGCAGAGGGAGAAGCAGGCTCCCTACTGATCCGGGAGCCTGAAGCCTGCTCAGTATCAGGCTCCATGTGGGACTGGATGCAGGCCTCTATCCCAGGACACTGGGATCTTGATCTGAGCTGAAGGCAGCCGCTTAACCAACTGAACCACCCAGCCGCCCTTCTCTGATAATGTATTTATTGCTTCCTGGATGTCATATGTTTCTCTTTTTTGCTTCTTTCTTTCTTTTTTAAGGAGTAGTCTCAAAGGAATTACTAGGACATTGAGGGAATCAAAAACTTGTAGTTTTTCTGAGTACTTGCTTATTGAAAATGTTTTTAATTTAACTTTTACCATGATTGACATGTTGGTTGAACATAACATTCTAAGTTAAAATTCATTTCCTTTCAGAATTTTAAAGCCTTTCTTCTCTTGTCCTCCATCATCTATTACTGCTTTTAAAAACTCTAATGTAGGGGTACCTGGGTGGCTCAGTCAGTTAAGCCTCTCTTTCAACACAGGTCATGATCCCAGGGTCCAGGGGTTGGGGGCAAGCCCCATGTTGGGCTTGCTTAGTGGGAACCTGCTTCTCCCATTCCAAGCTGCTCCCCGTGCTTGTACTCTCTTGTTCTCGGTCAATAACTACAAAATCTTAATAAAAAAAAAAAAAATAAAAAATAAAAAACAAAAAACAAAAAGAACAAAACAAACAAACAAACAAAAAACACTCTAATATAATTCTGATTCTTTCCTTTGAATTAATTGGGGGTTTTGATATTTCTTTATTCCTTCTCTTTAGAAACTTTTTATAGCTAATTTTTAGTCTAAAGATCTGATATCTTATATCAGTATGGATTAGTGTTGGCATTTCTTTTTAAAGATTTTATTTATTTATTTGACAGAGAGACACAATGAGAGAGGGAACACAAGTGGGGGGGGCGGGAGAGGGATAATCAGGCATACTTCAGACCAAACACCTATATGCCTGGTATTTGCAACTCCTGAGATTCCTTTGGTATTTTCTTAAAACAAGTTATAGTTTATCTCTTTTCTGTTCCACCTATCTTTTTACCACCCTCTGTTTCCTTTCTGTCTTCTAAGTATTTGGCATTTGACTTGTCTGAATAATTTTTGACAATTTCCTATAGAATACACCTCTAATAATTTGAACAGAAGAGACTTGAGGGAGAACAGAATTTATGAGTGTTCTTAAATTACTTTTTCTACCATGTCTGTTAACTTTCTATAACCTATACTATAGAGTGACTCCATTAAATTTCATTCCATCATATTCAGTTTTGAAACCCAGTTTTCTTTCGTGTTACTAATGTGCTACAGCTGAGTCATGTGGAAGGTAAATATAAGGAGGTCAGAAGTTACTATACATTACCTTCCTCATGTTGTGCAAAGAAATAAGAATAGTTTCCCAACTTGAAAATTCTTTGTAATCCATTGTATTGTGCATCCAAATATACATAATAGAATATATAATGATTACAGTTGTATGATTTTATACTGTTAGCATTTAAAATGATGCCATGATACATTTTCATTCATTCTTTTTTCTGTTTCATATTCTATCTTTGTGCAATTTTGATCAAAGTAAATTCCATTTCTTTCTGAATTTTTCCTTTTTTTAGCGGGCAAAATGCCAACACTACAATTTAAGTAAATAAAAAACTTCCCTCAAAGAAGGAAAATCAGATATACATGATGTGTTTGGTAACAGAATTAAAGTCTTTTAAGTGTAGAAGTTGAATTGCTTCTTTCCTAATCACAACATTAAAGTGTGCACAATTATTAAATCACAATGAAATAGATATGAATATTTTACTTACATCAAACACTGCCTTCAGTTTGCTTGAATAGTTATTACTGAAATATTATGCAAAAAGAACCTACATTATTTATTGAACCCTTGAAGTGTTTAGTGTTTCTGACTATAACAAGGTACTATCGTTTATTCACTGTTGTCAACTTTGGATTAATTCAAGGGTTAATTATCCATTTTATGATTTGTCCATATGTCCCCCCTCCTTCTCTCTGCTTGTTGACCATCTTATTTGATGGCACCTGAAACATGGCATATAAAATCAGCTAGTGTTAGACAAAAAGCAATTCTATTTTACATTCTATTTTTGCATTCAAAACTTTGTATTCTATTAAATGCAAAATGCCTCTATGAAAAGGTTGAATAGTAATAGAATTAATTCTTTTAACTTGGATCTGAATTAGCCTATAATCACTTGTTAAAAGTCATATGGAAGTGTATTTCTGTCAAAAATGCTCTATGAGGGGCGCCTGGGTGGCTCAGTGGGTTAGGCCGCTGCCTTCGGCTCAGGTCATGATCTCAGGGTCCTGGGATCGAGTCCTGCATCGGGCTCTCTGCTCAGCAGGGAGCCTGCTTCCCTCTCTCTCTCTCTCTCTGCCTGCCTCTCCGTCTACTTGTGATCTCTCTCTGTCAAATAAATAAATAAAATCTTTAAAAAAAAATGCTCTATGAGAAGAATTTTCATCCTGATAAGACAATAAATAAATTGAATCTGTTTTCAAAAATAGAGATGTATTTTGATATATTTAAACACTGTAAAGCTATTTAGTTATTTAAAATTATATATAGCAATTCTAATTATGAGAAAATGATTACACTATACATATTCTCTTATCCATGTGTTGGAATTTTTAAGGAATTTTAGAATTTATTTTATGTATAAGGGAAATACAAATATTATTGCTTCAGCACAAAGAAAAAGTATTAATTTTTTTTTTTCTGTAACACAGAAGAAAGAAATGAAAACAGAATTATCTTCAGTAATCATCTGTGCCATTTGGTGGCAGCTCACTCTCTGGATGGCAATAGATTCAAATCTGGAGATAAACAATGATACCCTTTTAAATCCTGAAATTGTCTTGTATCTCCATTTATTTGCCTAATATTAAAAAAAAAACCCACAGCAACTAGGTTTTGTAATGCTTTTTTATATTACATATTGCAGGTTGTGGCTGCTGTGTTAGTTGATTAACCTTGATTAAGTTCCCACTCCCTTTAGTCATTTGAGTTTGGTACCTTAGTGTCAACAGTTGTTAAATTGGCATGCCAGGGGGGAATAGGCAAATACACCTGGTTTTAGCTCTTGTATTTCAGAAGAAGGTGTTTTGAAACCCCAGCAATTACATTGCTCATGGTCTCCATCTTCCCTAATACTAATAAATTGTTTTGTCCTTAATATTTACCTATTCGTTAAACTATACACCTGACCAAGAATGATTATGTATCAGCTATGCATCAGTATCACTCTATGAAAAAATTTAGCTTATCTGGGTTCAACATATGTCTTGATTTTATTTCATTAGTTAATGTGAAGAAATTCATTCCCCAAAATCATTTTGATTAGCAAAAATTCGGTGGTAGTGAGAAGACCTTGACTTTCTTTTTTCCCCCACCCTTGAATTGATATTTATTGTGGTAGGACAAGCTTTTATACTTACCTTTTCTGTTTTATATTCTTTAACTGTAAAATGAATAAAGTCATAATTACTACCTGCCTAACTTAAAGAGTGTTATAAAAGTTCATGAGATGAAAGCCTTAAAACATTTGATCTCTTTAGATCAAAGGTACTTCATAAATATGAAGTAGTTTTATATTTTAAGTTAAGTTGAATAGAGTGTACATTATATCTAAAGCAACTATACCTCATCACTTGCCACTCCTTATAAATACAAAATAAGCTAATTAGCACAGTGGCCCTTCTACTTTTGCTTTGTGAAATATGAAAAGACAAGGGCACCCCTCAGCATAGAGAAGATTAGGCTCCTGGAATTTTAGAGGGGAGATAGCCTTCTGATCTTTGCTCTTCCTAGTGTATTTGTGAGATTATGGTTAAATAATCTGGTCCTACAGCATAAAAATGAAATGAGAGAAAAAATTTTATTAGTTAAAACAAAGGAGTGTATGTGTCCTTTATCTAGTTAAAAAATATGTCTTTCTGGGGCACATGGCTGTGGCAGTTATTTGTCATTCTTTTGGTGGTACAGCATCGAAGCCTTTCTTGACATTTTGGGTATTCCCCACTGGGGGAGTTAAGCCAGAACCCAAAGGATGCCAACTACTAGAGAACTTAAAATTTATAGAAACTCACTTTCCCACCACCCTTTGCAGCAAAGACACATATGTAACCCAAGCTATTCCAAGGAAGTCCATTTACCCCTAGTGTGAAAATACATGTGACGTAATAGGCTCTCACTGAAAAGTAGTTTCCAAGGCATCAGTGGCAGCACTGGTGTTCAGAAATGTAGAATTGTCCATGTCAGTTACAATATTTAGCATCTTATCAACTGTGGCAGTTATGTCCTCAGATGAGTCACTAAAGTGCACATTTGGATGTGTTCTTCCTGTCTGTATCCTCAAACTTTTATTTCTAGTTGCCCTAGCACCTATGTGAACTAATCAAATCTGATTGTATTTTATTTTATTTTTTTAAGATTTCATTTATTTATTTGAGAGAGAGAGAGAAAACACGAGCTGGGGGAGGGGCAGAGGGAGAAGCAGACTCCTTGCTGAACAAGGAGCCCCACATGGGACTCAATCCCAGGACTTTGAGATCATGACCTGAACCAACACTTAACTGACTGAGCCATCCTGGTGTCCCAACAAAATCTGATTTTAGAAACATACCCTCTGTAATCAGAGAGAGAGGTTTATATAGCATCTAATTTAGATTTCTAACCAAATCAAACTAGAATTAGTAACCATATGGTAATATTAACTACGTTAAAATCCACTTAACATACTATTGACAAAATATTGTTATTTTAATACTCAAAATGAAAGATAAGCAAGTTATATTAATAAAATTTCAGGAAATAGATTGCATTATCTTAATCATGTCTTAAAAAATAATGTTTTATTTAAGTGGAAATATTTTGTCATATTTTATAGTGGAAAAAAAAACAGATGAACCTCTGAGCCTGTGAAATGAATTGATATCTGACTTTTGTACTTTATGCCATGTGGCTTTGGGTAAGTCATTTAGCCTTTCTGACTCTTGACTCCCTCATATGGAGATTAAGGGAGGTACTATTTATATTATATGATTGTTGGATTAGAGGTAAATACTTCAAATGCTTATCATAGTGTCTAGAGTGTAATAGGTATCCACACAATTATATTATGTGATGAATTACTGGATTTTAGTGAATTATTTTCTCAAATTTCTCTCTGCTGTTATGGGTTTTAGCTCAGTGTTTTGTTTTGTTTTGTTTTTTAAGATTTTATTTATTTATTTTGAAAGAGAGAGAGAGAGAGCATGAGCAGGGGGAAGGGCAGAGGGTGAGAGAGAATCCCAAGCAGACTCCACGCCGAGCATGGAGCCTGACATGGGGCTGGCTCTCATGACGCTAAGATTATGACTTAAGCCAAAATCAAGAGTCAGATGCTTAACCAACTGAGCCACCGAAGCACCCAGCCCAATGTGGTTCCTAAACATGTATAAGGTGGATTATGAGTCAATCTGCCCTTGTGAGCCACCTCTTAATAATTACAGCTCCTGTCCTTGATGCTTGGGTGTCTCTATTATATTGATGATTATGTATTTTTTTTATATCACTCTAGGTCATACAAGAATAAGGGAATATTGATTAGAAATATGTTATGTTGGGATACCTGGGTAGTTCAGTTGTTTAAGTGTCTGACTCCTGATTTTGGCTCAAGTCATGATCTCAGGGTTATAGGATCAAGCCCTTCATCGGGCTCCATGCTCAGCATGGAGTCTGCTTGAGATTCTCTCTCACCCCCTCCATCTGCCCCTCTCCCCACCCATATACTCCTTCTTTCTATATATAAATAAAATCTTTACAAAAATATTTTGTTTACATTGTATTATAAAACACGAAAAACACTTTTGTAAAGTGTGACCATTTATGTTTGTATTTTATATCCTTCCTGAGCAACTGTGATGAGCAGTATAGGTTGGCTACCTTACCTTAATTTTCCATTTTACTTGATTGCTTAAGTTCAAGCTGAAGATCTATGAAATAAAGAGATATGTTATCTCTTCCAATACCTTCAACATTGCCTCTTCACATTGACTTTAGATACCTTTTGATACATACAACACTAGTCTTTGATAATTTCCTTACTATGTAGTCTAACAAGATGTGCTAGATTTATCTTGTATTTTCTGCCCCAGATGCTTCTCTCTTTATTCACACTGAAGAGTCTAGCTTACAAGGACAGAAGGGACAAAAGAATTAGAAATTCACATAATTATTCACTGGCTTAATTCTACATTTCTTGTACACTATTCTCATTTAATAATACCAATACTACTATAACCATTATGATTCAAAACAGAAATTATGTATTTTTTCATATGTACTCTTCATTTGCTGCATTTTAAAGTAGTCATATATCTACATCCTCAGAGCATATATTCTCCACATAATGGTTCTTCTGTTTTAAAACCCTCATTTATGGGATGGTTGGGTGGCTCAGTTGGTTAGGCAACTGCCTTCAGCTCAGGTCATGATCCTGGAGTCCCTAGATTGAGTTCCACATTGGGCTCCCAGCTCCGTGGGGAGTCCGCTTCTCCCTCTGACCTCTCCCTTCTCATGTGTGTCTCTTTCTCTCTCTCATTCTTTCTCAAATAAATAAATAAATCTTTAAAAAATAAAATAAAATAAAACCCTCGATTAGTTTTGGTACTAAATGCAAATTTTTATCGACTGTTTACTGTGAATCTTTATGTCAGTGTCTACTTAAGTCATTTTGTGTCTTTGAAATTTGAGCCCTACTAGATCCCTCTTCCAAATTATCTGTAACTTATATACTATATTTGAAAACTGATTTGGATTAATGAAATTCTTATATACTATATTTGAAAACTGATTTGGATTAATGAAATTAATGATTTTCATCAAAAGATGAAATTTCATCTTTTCATTTCTTACAAACCAAACTATATTTGTTTTGACATAACACATTGCTTCTGAAAACCAACAATTTCAGTCTGATTGCTTTTGCTGTTGTTGTATATTTTGTTTTTCATCTCATAAAGTGATTTGATCTTTTCACTTGTTATTTAAATGAATCATCTCCTGTTCTCCCTCTTTCTGTCCCTTTCTTCCTCCTTCCCTGCCCCCTCCCCTCCCTCCTTCCTTTTTTCCTACTCCTCTTTTTCCTCCTTTCCTCCCTCTCCTCCCCCTCCCTTTCTCTTTTCTAGTAATAACATGGCAGTTTATCTTGGTGTTGGTCATTCTGAGTCAATATGACCTAGTAAGGGTATATCTGCCTGCCTTCCTTCCTTCCTTCTTTTCTTTCTTTCTTTCTTTCTTTCAATTTTATTTATTTATTTGATAGAGAGAGAGATAGCAAGAGAGGGAACACAAGCAGGGGGAGTGAGAGAGGGAGAAGCGGGTCTCTTTCTGAGGAGGGAGCCAGATGCAGGGCTCAATCCCATGACCCTGGGATTATGACCTGAGCCCAAGGCAGAGGCTTTAAAAATGTTATTTGAAAGGGGAGCGTCTATCAAATGCCATATATATATACATATATATGGCATATATGACAAAATAAAGTCTCTCTCTATATATAGATAGAGAGAGAGACTTTATTTATATATATATAATATATATATTTATTTATATATATATAAAGTATATATATATACTTTATTTATATATATATCTCTATATATCTATATCTATATCTATATATAGATATATATAGAGAGAGAGACTTTATTTTGTCATGATGTTCATCTGTTTTGTGGTCCTGTCTTTCTGTCTTTCCTCATCTATAGCAATGTTATTCTGTACTTCATTATATTAGAATTCCTAGTCAATCTTTTTCTCCAAGCCACATAGTCAATAGTTTGAAACCATTGGTTTGAGTGCTCTCTAGTGTTTATTGCTTTAATTCAATATATGGGTTGGTTCTACAACTTGGTTCAAATTATCCTGAGCTGTTCTCTGTACATGCCCACCTTTTGCCTGCCTCCCACACCCACCCTCCAAAAACAGGGAGAAAGAAATAATTAAATCCACAAATGCAGATTTCACTAAAAATTTTCTAAGGGGATGGGGGGCATTATATGTTAGATATATCTGATATCCCAGCTATTTTTAAGTTATCTACCCATTGAAAGTATAGGTCAGTGGTAAAGTATTGACTATTTTCTCAATGGATTTTTTTAACCTCTCAGTAAATTCTATCTCTTAAAGATAGTGTGTTTGTCATCCCCTTCAATGAAGAGCAAAAAGTACTGTGGTCTAGATTAAGGAATTTCTGGCTATGATACTGTTTAATTATTACCATTTCCAATCTCATCACTGCTTTTAACTAAATTTAAAAAAGAAATTTTCTTGGTGCACTTGGGTGGCTCAGTGGGTTAAAGCCTCTGCCTTCGGCTCGGATCATGATCCCAGGGTCCTGGGCTCGAGCCCAGCATCAGGTTCTCTGCTCATCAGGGAGTCTGCTTCCTCCTTTCTCTCTGCCCGCCTCTCTGTCTACTTGTGATCTCTGTCTGTCAAATAAATAAATAAAATCTTAAAAAAAAAGAAATTTTCTTCATGAATTCCACTTCTTTGTCAGTATTTTATAGATAACACTGAAAACGTAAAACAGCAGGATGCTCTTTAATTCAAATAAAGAGAAGAATGACTATCAATTAGAATTGTATCTGCTAGATGATATTTTATATCTCCCTGTGGAGAGCAATATATGACTGACATATAAGTTTTAATTACAATGTGAAAAGAGACTTTTATTTATTTCAGTATCCTTTCAACAAAATGAAATATTTGTTTTCCCTTTTTTCAGTACTAAATTAATGCTAGTACTAAAATGTATACTTGATGGATACCTTTTATTGATAAGCATATATTGGCTATATTTACATATACATATACATATATATGATTAGATAAATGTATTCCACATTTGCCTATAGAACAACAAACTCAGGCACAAATGCTCCCCCAGCACCACAAAGGAGGAGATGTTTGTTTGTTTTACTAATAATTTTAAGTACTAAGAACCATATCTGGAACATATTTTGTTCTCCACAAATAGCTGTTGAATGATTTTTCCTAATACATCACATCCTCTCCCTCTACCCTCTTTTTAGGATAAAAAAAAATGGATATAGCATTAGATTTTGCTATAATATTGTGATTAATTCATGATTTAGGGGTTTGGAAGAATAATTTTTTATAGAAGAACATAGTGTAGTATATATTGGAAAGTAGTGTATGTTACATAAGATTTCCTTAATGATGTTTTTATATAACATTTAAATTTGTTTCAAACTAAAATACTCCATGTCCTTGAGGATTTATAGTGAGTACTAAACTTGGGGTCAGGGTATAATTCTTTTTCATACCACTGGAGGAATGACCTTTGTTTTTAATATTGCCATGGTGTTGATGAAGTACATGGCTGTGACTATATATTTTCTTAGACTAAGGGACTGGAAGTAAGGGCAAATGGGTAGAACTTAGTAGTTCACATTTCCTTATAGTAACCATTTCTTAATAAATACTTTTCTGTGTTACAAGACTTTATTTAGGGGCACCTGGGTGGCTCAGTGGGCTAAAGCCTCTGCCTTCGGCTCAGGTCATAATCCCAGGGTCCTGGGATGGAGCCCCACATCAGGCTCTCTGCTCAGCAGAGAGCCTGCTTCCCTACCTCTCTCTGCCTGTCTCTCTGCCTACTTGTGATCTCTGTCAAATAAATAAATAAATAATCTTAAAAAAAATAAAGACTTTATTTATTGTCCAGTGTATGACCTGCCTATTTTTGTGGCTAAAAATCCAAATATTAGGCCATGAAAGAGCTGGACTTAATATTGTGCAAGGACTGCATATGTGCAATATGGTATAGAAACAAGTCTAAAAAGAACCACTTATTTTCCAACATATTTTTACATTATAACCCATGTAACTTACTTCTCATTCCCCTTTTACTTGAAGGTGTCTTTGAATACCTAATTGGCTGAGGTTTGCAAAGTCTCAACCTGATTTAGATCTTTTACCCAAAGACCCAAACAGGTCATATCCTAATGAGCTTATAAACAATAGCTTTCTTATCTCAAGAGGGACTGTTTTAACTTCAGTTGAGAGGTAGAACCTCATTTCTCTGTTCACTTCCAGATAATTTTCTACTAATCAGTAATACCAAGTTGACTACACTTGTCATTTTGTCAGTTTTTCCCACATTGGCCGTTTTTTATCAGAATCTGTCAAATTCAGATGACCAATAATTTGTGATTTCCTGTTTTCACAGGTGCTTTGGGGTCATCACCATAGAGGAATTGTTACATTAGTATCTCAAGCACACTCTTCCTCATTCTTGGCCTTATATAGAAAGAAATGGCATTCCCAGGGGCCTGCTTCATAATAGCTCAAACTCCTTGTTGTTTAGGTAAAGTTTAATTCCCTTACCAAGTTATTGATTGATCTGATGTTAGGCTTAGCTAGCACTTGGTTACATGGTTAGTAATTCTTGAATATCCTGAGAACCATGCCCTCCAATGGTAGGGTTTAAAAGAGGGGATCCACTCTTAAACAATTATTTTTACTAAGAATAGGACTTAGCTTTTTCTAAACTCTGTCTATGGATAAGGAAACACTGAAAAAGGTGAATTCTAACTTATTTACATAAATATTTAATTTGACGGTCCTCTGGACTTTTTTAAGCTCAGAATTCCAAGCCCATTAATTTGTCTATAAGAGTAATTTGTTTACAAACTATCATTTTCATGATTCCTATCTTATATATTCAATAATATTTTATTTTGAATAGAGTACTTAGTATTTTTGTTTGTTTGTTTTCTACTTTTCTTTCACTGTTTCTGCAGTAACATATGTTTGTTTTATCTGAAGTTATAGATGAGAAATAACAAGTTGATTTATTATGGGATACATTCAGGGGACCACTGTTGTTTTACTTGTGACTTATTTTGGCCAAAAAAAATGGATCCAAACTCATAATGTTTACCCATTCCTCTTAGGATGAAGAAACCTGAGCTGAAAGAGAGTGATTCAATACTGTTCATTTACTGGTATCCACATCTTTCCACGTATTTCTTTGATTTGCAGTAAAAACATTCCTAAAAGTGTGAATTGGCTTACTGATATGTAGAGTAATTTGCCACAGCAACTAACAGAACCCTCATATCTAGGAGAGCCATGGTCACAGGCAGAGACAACACAGTGGCAACAATGAAATATGTTCCAATGTCCACTGTAGTAGATTGTATTACTGTTCATGAATACCTGTTTTCCTATTCTGGAAGAAGTGTTTATTCCTTCCCTTACTGAAGTCAGGTTGGCCATGTTACTGCCTTTGGCCAATGAAATGTAAATATCAATTCTAGGAAGATGCTGTATGAGCACTTTCTGCATTATCAGATATTCTCTGTCTAGTCTCTGTTGACTACAGTGCTCCAGATACAGAGATGATTTTGATCTGAGCCTGGGGTGAGGATAATTAGAGCCCCTTCCATGTTTACAATGCTTATTAACTAAAAATGGGCATACAATATAAGTGAGAAATGAACTTTTATTGTTATAGGCCACTATACTTGTTTTTCTTAGACCTTATTTATAGCTAACTCCTGTTAGAGGCAATATCAGAGTCCCCAATTTTCCAGTCAAGGTATTTCCCTATTCTCTAGCTCTATATCATTATTTCAATATTCCACATTCCATATTCCACATTTTAGTATATAGAAAATTATTGCTTTCCATTGAGCTGAATTTTTTTTTTTTTTTGCTTTTTTCTCTACTCCCAATGTTATAGCATGTATCTTACAATTTCTTCTGTTCAGGTGACATCTGTGACAGCTCTTTACTTTTCAGTGATTCTCAGTCATATAGTGGGTGGACTACAGTGTGAATCAACATTTTCCTAGTGTTTAAAACATTTCGCACTATGTGTGATTCAAATACAACAACTGGAATCTCCTCATTAGGTAGGAGGAGACTACCTATTTTAGGGTCTTGTTTCCTTCTGTAGAACACCTTTAACCTTCTGTAGAACACCTTTATATTACTTCAATTTAATTGTGTAATAATTAAGCATAGATACCTCACTGATGGGATAGAGACCATGAAATATTCAATTCATAATTGAATGTATTGATTAAAAAAAATCCAATCCTAATGTTGAATTTCTACACTCACTAGATAGAACTCAATACAAATTGTAGTTATGTTTTAAAATGTGAGACTTTAAAAACCTCTCTCTTTTTTTTTAAAGGATTTTATTTATTTAATTTGAGAAAGAAGAAGAGAGAGAGGAAGAGAGAGATCACAAGCAGAAAGAGAGGCAGAGGGAGAGGGAAAACCAGGCCCCCAGCTCAGCAGGGAGCCCAAGGTGGGCTTGATTCCTGGACTCTGGGATTATGACCTGAGGCAAAGGCAGATGCTTAAGGCAGACACTTAACTGACTGAGCCACTCAGACACCCCAAAACCTCTTTTATTGAGAGAGAACATGAGTGGGAGGAGCAGAGGGAGAGAAACTCTCAAGGGGACTTCATGCTGAGTGCAGAGCCTGACATGGAACTGATCTCACAACCCTGAGATCACAACCTGGGTCAAAACCAAGAGTTGAATGATTAACCAACTGTGCCACCCAGGCACCCTTAAAAGCCTCTTTAAGATCTTTTGGCCTCTAATCCAATTTCTAAGCAATATAATGAGAATATTTAGAAAATTCCACATTTTGCCCAGAAACTACATTTGAATACTGTCTTTCCACTGAAATTTGTAGCTGTATAGTGACTTGTTATGAAAAGGAAAAGATCATTCTCTGCTGAGGTTATATGCCATGGCTAGATGGCAATTACATTGGTCAGTTAACTATCTTCTAAAGGTTTGTGTGTGTTGAGGAAGGAGGCATGGGAAGGAGTTGTCATGCAGAAATTATTTAGTTTGATGACTTTTAGTGTACCTGTGGGTCATGTGTACAACCATCCTCTGAGGCCGGAAATGATGATCTGAGTTGCTGTTCTAGAACTAGGATTGATAGTGTCTCAGTGGGTAGGATATTATTTTGGAAGAACAGAGAATGAGTGGTAGCACTAGACCCTCAGAAGCAAGATAGGTTTACTTACCTACAAGGATCTGAGATGATGATTAACAGACCACGCTGTTCCTAGGACACAGTAAATCAGAAGTTCGTGAAAGTATTACTTAGTTTATAAAGCCAAAAAGACCAAGAGTTAATGAGCAAAATACTGATGCTAGCTGCTATAATAGAATCTTGTACTCTCTTGGACAGTTTCCAGATCTAACTAGACCAATTAAAAAGGAGACCAGGTTTCCTTAAGGAAGAGCCCATCAATGACATAACAAATTTTAAAGTAAATATCTGCCCTACTTTTCCGCCAAAGGCCTAAAATTTATATTAAAGTTACTATACTTGAGGAAGAAGGAAACCAAGATCTTTAGAAAACTGAGGGGATTAGCTGCCATAAAACCCATCATGGCCTCTCTCTACTTTGTATGGAGATATATAGAGGCCAGATGATAAATGGCATTCCATTACAAGTCCATCTTCTGGGTGTCTTATGATTCTGTAGACCAAACTTGTGGTTATTTCCCTAGTCCATAAATGTACTATCGAGGCAAATATAATTAGTAGCTGGAAGAACTATTACAAAGGTTTCCTGGCCCAGAGAATGAGAGCCATTATGGTAAAAAAAAAAAATGCAAGATGAAGGTTCTGAAATGTCTCCCTCTAACTGAAGAAGATAGTGATTCAGATTCAGTGCCATTCCCATTTGGGAAGGCAGAAAATAGTTTCTTAAAGTATTCAATATTACTAGTCCTATCACACTTTATTTAATTTACCAGTATGACCACTGTGGGTTGGGGCAGTGGGAACAGATGGATGTTGACAGAAGACAGTGGACTGCCTAGACATAATGAAGTGGTTAGTCCCAAAAGTGGCTGCTGTGGTGGATATGATATCCTTATTAGAAAAGATTTAATCAGCTCTGGAAATCAGTATATAGCTAATGATCTGGTGGCATACTGTTTTCAATTTCTATAAGGAAGGGAGATCCAAACCAGTACACATTCACTGTCTTGCCCTACAGCTATAACTTTCCGGTACATTTTAAGATAGATCTAACAGAAATTTGGTCACTTTGATATTCCTTAGATCAGTTAACTCAATTAATCACATTACCTGATAAGTAGGAATAAGCAAATACTTTCACTTCCCTGATAAGATTCATGTTAACAAAGGGTAGAAAATAAATTCCTGCAATGATTTAGGGACCTGTCACATCAGTGAATTTTTAGGGGTTCCAATTGTCTGAAGACTATTGCCAGGGCATCTCTCCAATGGAAGGACAAATTATTACATTTTACCTCTCCTATTTCTAATAAAAAGAACAGAACTTTGTAGGCCTTTTGTATTTTGGAACAGAATATAACTCTTTTTGGAATACTGCTTCAACCTAATTATTAGATAATTCAGAAGCTGTCCATTTTTAGTGCACCCAGGACAAGATAGTGCTCTTCAACAGGTCCAAGCTCTGGTAATAGCTGCTTTTCACCTCAGTCATTTTATCTGATAGACCCAAAAGTGCTAGTGGTAAATGAGGATGATTTATGGAGCTTTTGAAAATAATAATAGGAGAATAGCAGTGAAGACTTCTTCATTTCTGGAGAAAGGTTATGATTTAGGTAGCAGAAAACCAGCAAAAACCAAAAGTTTCTGACATGCTCCTAGGTTCCAGAAGAAATTGAATACCTGACCACAACAGCACAGTAAGTGACTATAAGATCGGAGCTGACCCTTGTGAACTTGTTGTATCAGATGTGATTAATCCCAAATTTGGGCAGTGCAGCAGCGACCTATTTTATTACGAGGATAGTATATTTTCAGTGGAATCTATCCAAATGTAGAGTGTACAAGTAAGTGGTAGAAAGAATTATGTGTGTCTGTGTCATCTGTGTTGTGATGACAGAGCTCCTTAAGAGCTCATTCCTGTGGAATGGTGGGGGTGGAGGACTAATGATTTCTTATGAGTTGCTGATGCAGAAGAGTAATCTTGGGCCTGGATCAAGAATGGGTCACCTAGGTAAGTTTGGCCATAAAACGGACCTCTGCTCCATTACCATAAAAATTAGAGGTGGCTCTTAAGAGAACAGTGAGCCAAAAACCTTCCTTCAGCCAATCTTGAGCCATACCCATGGCTCACCCCTCCACTTTGAATGGAGGAAAAAGTTGTTAAAGCAAGGGTATCTAGATTTCTGGACAGTAAAAAATGGCACAGAGAATAATTTTAGTCTTGGAAGGTGCAAGAGTAGAAAATCATATACAGAAAGTTCTGGAGGATAGGCTTAAAGATGGATCTGGTAGTGGGTTCAAGAGGAGCAGAGCTTTTGTATCGTGTATTAACTTGGCTACTGAATATCTCACCCATCATTAACAGGGGCCAGTGCTAAGCCCATTGTATGGATCTATTTGTTATATTTTATACACTATTACCCTGAAGTTAAAGGCTGGAGAGAATATTGGGGTGGCCTCCTAAAACATATAGCTAAGGCATCAACTCTGGAATGTTGCCCAGTAGGTGGTAGGTGTGTATTTCTAGATGTGGTTATGGACTAGGGAAATAACCACATTGAACAAATAACCATTATAAGATGTTATGTCCCTAATCCTAGACTATGAATCTAGAAATCAAAGGGAGAAAGTAGGATTGGTTCCTCTCACCATTATTTTTAAGCACAATTTGGAGAAACTTACACTTTCAGTCACAGCCCTTGGCTGTGTTGAATTAGATGTTCTGATCCCAAGAATGAAATGATTTTACCAGTTGACATGGCAGGATTTTCATAGATCTTAAAGTTACCACTATCAGCTGGTCATTTTGGCCTTCTTGAGAAATGACATCTTAGGGCACTTGAGTGGCTCAGTTGGTTAAGTGTGTGCCTTTGACTCGGGTCCCCTTCTCTCTCTGTCTCTCATGAATAATATAAATAAATCCTTAGGAAAAAAAGAAATGACAGATTGAACTTCATGTACAATAGGAGTAGATCTGAGGTCTTCACGGCATAGGCTGTAGTAGATGCTAGTGGTGCCTGGCCTAGATCATCTAATTTTATTTTTAATCAACTGAAGCTTCAGTGGGTTCTTGTATACACTGTTTGCTTCCCACCTCAAGCTTCTGTGTCTTCCTGCTTGAGGACTTATTCTTACTACTGAAGCATTCTTATAAGCTTAACAATCATAGTATTAATTCTAATTATTTGATTGAGATTATAATTATTTCACCACCTCTATGTTTAATTAAAACATTTCCAGGGATGATTAAATTTGTTTCTAAAACATCTCAGGCAAATTTAGTCTTCTCTTTCAAAAATTTAGTAGCATAGTAGAGTTGAGTAACTCTAAAGATCAAAGATTGTCCCCCAGGACACAGAGTCTGAATGCTCCATGACCTTAGGTTAATTACATCTGAGTTGCAACTGGGGACACTAACCACAGTTGATAATGGGCTACTTTTACAGTCTCTTTCTACATTTTTTACCCCATCTTGCTCTCTGGTATATGGGCTCTCCTGATATTTCAGCTGTGTCCTTTTATTGTCTCAGACTTTGGCTGTGTATTCTGTACCTTATGGTTTGTAAGCAAATGGCTGACACTCTGATTCTCACTTACAGAAAATTTCTGCTTTACGTTTGGGCAACTGGTATCGTTTTGGTAAGAACCATGACACGTGTGAGCCATATTTCAAAAAGGCTCTCTGTCTGCTCTTTTCCATGTATATCAGTGTTTCTGTGCAAATTGTGAATCAGCTCTGCAGGTTTTAAATCTAATAATGATTTTTTTTTACAACTTTCCTTGCCATTTCCTGTATTTTATCCATCACAATACTGAGTCGTAAATCAAAAACCTCCAGAATTCAATCACCTTTATCTCACACACTATCATACTAAGCTAAGCTACCATCATTTCTTGCAATAGGCTCCTAAATGACCAATCTTCCTGTCCCAACTCTTATTTGCATCCACTCATTGGTAGCCAGATGCTATTTTTGAAATATAAGTGCAAGTATGTCAGTTCTTATTCCCTCCTACAGCACTTATTCACATTCATATCATTCCAAGGGCTTTGCACACTGCTTAGTTCTTAATCCCTCTAGTCTTTGGTGCTCTCCACAGGACTTTGCTTTTGGCAGTCCCTCTACTTTTAACGCTTTCCTCCACACTTGCACCTGTAAATTCCTATTCATTCTGTAGGTCTCAGTTCAGTTGTCACACATACAAGCAGCCTTCTCTGTGGGCTCCACATAATCCCAGAATACCATGCACTTTAATTAGCTCTTACGCTTTTATTTATTTTTGGATGATTGTGTATCTCCCTCCTTACACTGTCAGTTTCATGTGATCAGGGGCTGAATTCATTTTCCACATAGTAGTCCTTAATACACTTTTGTTGAATAAATAAAATGTTTACCAAGTTCTACCTTGGAATGGCAGATATTCGTACACCCATCTCCATACTTTATTCTCACTCTGAAAGCAGGTCTGAAGAATTTCCTTTTATCCTTTCTGCACACTTACAAGAAAGTAGGAGGGTAGGTTTCCAGAGTTTTAAGTCACAGGTTCTTGGAACTTGAGCAGGGCTTAAGTGGGCCTGGGTCTGGGAAGGTATGAGAAGCTGGAGTAATGATGTTAAAGTTGGTGAATAAAGGAATATGATGGAGTATAATATGTAACCAATACGGTGGTCCATGAAATTAATGAAGGAAAAGAATATTGTGGTCCTTTTACTCATGTTTTCTTCCCCTAATCTTGCCACTGTTTTATTATCACCAATAGTTGTTGACTCCTTTCAGGGACTGTGAAAATTGGACAGAAGGGTTACTCTGTGCTGTGAGGACATAGTACATTTTATAACATTAATTGTATGGGAGCATGCATTTCTGAATTTAAGCAAATTGAATAAATTGAATAAATAAGAACCCTGGGTACAAAACTCATTCACAACCTATGGACTGCATATATCAAAGACAAGTTCTTTGCCAATATTTTTCATTATTGTGTCTCAAAAAAATTGTGTCTCATGATAAAGCAAAGAAAATATATTCCTTTGAAAGAGAAGATATTTTTATAAAACAGTGTTATATATATTATGGGAAATTATTGATTTTGCTACACACAAATTATTTATCATTTTTTCCCCCCTGGACAATGCTAAGATTTTAAAATAATGGCTAAGTTTTGCTTCATCTTTATAATGTACTTTATTTATTTATTTATTAAAAAATTTTATTTTATTTATTTGACAGACAGAGATCACAAGTAGGCAGAGAAGCAAGCAGAGAGAGAGGAGGAAGCAGGCTTCCTGCTGAGCAGAGAGCCTGATGCGGGGCTCGATCCCAGGACCCTGGGATCATGACCCGAGCCAAAGGCAGAGGCTTTAACTCACTGAGCCACACAGGTGCCTCTTCATAATATAATTTAAAAAATATTTCCAGTTATGCTTTTAAAAATTTATTTCAGCATTTATGAGTCAGCAATAACAGCTACTAAGAGTAGAAAATTATTGAACTACTTTAATATATTTTGTTTAATAAACCATCCATTCCTTTGCAATTACATTTATTATCTAAGAGCAAAAATACAACTCTTAAAATGTGCTACCGGTATAAAATCTCAATTTCTCCAGATCCCAACTGTCTGTGATTTACATTCGCAATATTAACATGAACTCCCTGAGTATTTACCTGTACCTTATCATGGGGGTTCTTAAGATCCTCGAATATGTCCGTATTATTTGTGCTTAAAGATTTTTTAAGAACCCCAGGAGGTGTCCTATTTGTCTTTTACAAGTACATTAATCTTGTCAGGGGTATTCTGCCAGCTCCCTGATGTTTTCACCATTCTTCAGTAGACACTACAGTCTTCTGCCTGGCAGAACTGAGGCCTCCTGGCTATTTTTGTCCCCATCAACATTTCCACTGTATTATTAGGCATCACTGATGCTACATTAGGAAGGTCAGGTTTTGACACATGCTGCCGTGTCTCTACTGACTATGGTGGTGTCTCTGCTGCTGCTGCCGCAGCTGTTCCCTTTCTACAAGCCCAGGAATGCCATGAGGTAGTAGTGGTTCCAAAGCTGTTCCCTCTCCTCTGGCAAAGTGCAGGAGATTGCATCTTTCTTTCTCATAATACATTCTCTCAGAGACATTCACAAGGAGTACTCATTGTACTGTGTCTTATATATTTTTAGGCATCCTTTCCTGTGTTTATTTTATTTTACTTTATCATCTACCTATTCTCTATAGTTCTCAAGCATGAATCCATGAGGAATTCTACTGTGACACAAACCTCGGCATACTCCCTCTGGTCATGCTCCTAATATAAAAAGCTTGTGGTCACAGCAGATCATAACACATCTTCAAATTCTACTTTGAATAAATCAGTGCATGTCACCACTCCCCTACCATAATGACAACCAATTTGCAGAAATAATAACATTTTAGAAAGTTCTCTTACTTCCAAAATTCTTCTGATAAGTGTATTGGCTTGAAATGTTCTATTCCAAAAAAGACAATATTGATTAAGAAGATAAAAAATAATATATTAGGTAATGCAATATGGAACATGATACACAAAAATAAATAAATAAATAGGTTAATTAATTAAATACAATTAAAAAACCTGTACTTCTAGAAACAGTTTATTTCATATAAACAGATCCTGAAAATTAAATGCAGGTTGCTTTATGCCTCTTGTTCATTTACCACCGTTGAAAACCTTAGCTTAATTGAAAATAGAAAAATAGCATGTTATATAAGTTATAAAATCTAGCGTAAAAATTATAACAAATACAATTTATTCTTTGATTGTGGCACTCATAATCAGCATTTTAAAGCATGTAAATTCCTTTAAAGTAAAATATAAATAGTACCATGTTATAATGCAAAATAAACTAAAAAATACTAATTACTAAAAAATAGTTCTTGATCTGCAGATAGTAATATGGAAAAATCTAACCTCAGGACTTACGCTAATAACATTGACAAAAAGTGGCATCAATCACTAGGTCATAATAACTTAGGTTACTATGTGAAGTTACGCCAAACTTCATAAGTTAAGGTCACATTCCTCCAAAGACCGCTCTCACTTCAGGACACCGGCAGCAAGCTTGGGATTCCTAGGCACCCACACTTCTAACCGGCTGGTTACAAATTTGAGAGTTCCTGTTACCACCTCAGGTTCAATAATTCACTAGAATGAGTTAAAGAATTCACTGTTATACTTATGAATTCAGCTTCAACATAGCAAAAGGATGCAAATCAGAACCAACCAAGAGATGCATGGGGGGCGGTGTTCTGGGGAAGGTCCCAAGCATAAGGCTTCCATATCCTCAAGAACCTGTCATATTAATGTGTAACAATATACACAGAATCTATTTCACCAACAGAGATCACTTGAGCTTTGGTGTCCAGAGATTTTTATTGGGTTTCATTAGGTAGATGTGATTAATTAAATCTTTGGCCATGTGATTGAACTTAAATTTTATCTCCTTTTATTCCCTGGGGTTGAGCTGATACTAAGTGGCTCCAAACCCCAACCTTCTAATCATATGGTTGGTCTTTCTGGCATGGCAGGCCCCCATCCTGAGTTATATTATTAGCATAAACCATCTAGGCCTCTACCACAGGTCACCTCATTAATATAAACTATGAGAACACACCATGAATAACAGAGACACTTCCATCACTAAGAAAATAAAAAGTGTAGATGCTCCCCCCAGGCACCAGTGACGATGGCCAGCCAAATTCTTTATTATACAATAGAAAATCTGCCCATGCTGTCTATTTATTTTGTTTAATCTTTTCTAAAAATTTTTAGCCAGTAATTCCAAAGTGCCTCTTGAGTAAATTGCTTTATTCATGTGGAATTTATTAAATTTTTATATTAAACTGCTTCAGGCTTCCTTTTTGGTATTTCCATTACCATTTTTATTATCTTATTCCTATCAAACTGATTGTACTATATTATAAATTAGTATTTCCCTTGCAGATGACATACAATAAACAAACCCAAAGAAGACCACACAAGAACATAATATTATTATGCTTTTGAAAAGTAATGATTAAAATTTAAAAGCAACCAGGGAGAAGTGATGCATTAGTTGTAGGGAAAAACAATTCAAAGGAAATCTGATTTTTCAAATGAAACCACAGAGGCCAGAAGAAAGTGTCATGATTTTTTTTTTTAACATGCTGAATAAAATAATGGTCAACCATGGATTCTATATTTGGTGAAGTTATCTTTCAGGAGTGAAAGATTAAAAAAATTCAAACAAAGAAAGTTGAAAGAACACTTGAATAGCAGACCTATTTTTAGAAACTCGTTAAAGGAAAATTTTCAAACAGAAAGGAAATGATAAAAGAAGCCTTGTCATGTGAGGAAGGAAGAATGAACAACAGAAAGACCAGAAATATGGGTACATACAATAGTATCTCACTTTAGTTTTTATATGAGTGTTTATATAAAATATACCTTATGTTTATATATGAATATGTAAATATATGATTTATAAATCACATTTGATTAATGAGATAAAATTGAAATTCTATGTGATTTTTGAAACAATATTTAAAATTGGAGAAAGCAAAGAACCTAAATGGAAATGAAGTTTTCTCATTTGAAGTGATGAAATGGTACCAATAAGCAGTTATAAGCCACATATGTGTATCATAATATACTGAGTAAGAGAGAAAATAATTGGTGAGTTTTATCAGACAAGTGATATATTGTGGCTTATATTAAAAGAAAATCAACTAGTCAGGTTGCTGGGTAGAGAATTAATTCCATGAGTATAAAAGAGATGAATTAGGAGGTTACTACATTAACTAATGGAGAGAGAGCTTGGCACAGAGTAGTTGTGTTAAAGAGAATGAGAAATGGTAGATTCTGGATATGTCATGAAGGTAGAAATATCAGTATTTGGTTGTATAGTGAATAGGGTTGTAAATTACTAAAAAAGGAAAAGGATAGCCCAAAGATTCTTGATCTGAGCCAAAATATGTAGTTGCCATTTATCCAAATGGAATGTTTGTGAAAAAACAAAAACAGATTTTGAATATTTTACTAACGGCTATTAGATGACAATTAGATGTAGAGTTGTATAGAACTTTAAAAAATTTATAAATCAAGAGCACAGTGTATAAAATAGGACTGGAGATTATATATATATATATGTATGTGTGTGTGTGTGTGTGTGTGTGTGTGTGTGTGTGTGTGTATGCACACACATATATGTAAAATATATATAAAACCTCCACACACATATATATACATATCCATACCTTTGATATATATTATAGATAATATGAAAGCCACGAGACAGGATCAGATCACAGTAAGAGTTAAGGTACAGAGAGAAGAGAAATGGTGTGAAGATTAATCCTGGTGAAACCCAAAATTAAGAAGTCAAGTAGATGAAGTTGAACCAGAAAAATACACTGAGAAGGAACAACAAATGAGAATGAGAACTGAGAAAGAGGTATTCTTGGAACTTACTTTAGTAAGTTGTCAATCCCCTGTGACAAATGCTGTTGAAAGGCTGAATGAGATGACTTGAGACTTGGCAATTAGATTTGTCATGCATTCTGTTGTCAGGATCTGAGAGTAATTTCAAGTACTCATAAATCTCTATGAGATGATTTAATAATATAATTAAATGATAGATTCTATTTTGATAAGATGTATGAAACACTGTACACCTGAAAGAACATAAAGGTATTTCCTGTTCACCTCTAGCCACAGCCTATGCATATCGTCTTTTTCTAGGCTCTCCAACCTTGAGTGTTTCACCCAGAAAACATACAAAATGTGTTAATTCATAGGTGTTGTTTCTAAGAAAAATACAATAATGACTTCTGTCCTATATTAAAAGTCTTTTGAAGATCAAACTGTGAAGCAATCATGTAATGAAAAAGAGTAAGGAGACTGCAAGGGCACAATGCTTTGCATTTGATTCTCCACATTTCCTCCACCAAAGTACAATGCTATAAGCAAGTTATAAACAGAAAATTCATCAATAGCCATAAAATTCTGGGTTGTTTTGTTCCACAAAAAAGTCTAGTATTTCTTTCTAAAAGAGATCCAGACACTGTGAAGATGCAAAGATCCCATCTCTGTAAAATTAGACAGTGTTTGACAAATGATGACTGGTTCATGGGAGTTATATACATCAAACTGGAGATTTAAGAAGTGAATTAAAGCATCACTCAAGCAGATAGGAAATGAAACTAAGGATGTGTGATTTTCTGCATATCCTTTATGTTGAAACCCTGATTCTGCTTTCAACTTTCTGTTGAAACACTGATACGTTTCCAAGCATGTGATTTATGGAAAAATACTGCAGAATTAGGATCAGCATGTCATCCTGAAGACAAAATGATGTTGTGCCCGTTGAAAAACATAACTGGAAATAGTGTACAATTGAAACCAACAACAAAAAAAAGAGTAAAAGTGGTTTTATAATTTTAAAAAAAGCAGGGAGTCTTAAGAAAAATGAAAGCTCAAAATGATATGTTGAGGTAAAGATTAATAGTTACAAAAGGAAGAATTGCATGAACAATAAAATTACAAAAGGAAAAAGTATACTGATATTGCTAAAAAACAGTGATAAATACTATATTAGAAAAAGAGTGCCACATTACGGCAAAAATAAACAGAAAAGTAGACATACGATGAACTGTCCTATAAGAAAAGTTTTATAATAATAATAATAGTAATAATAAAAATTCTACAATCACTGAGCCCTCAAAAAAAAAAAAAAAACCCTAAACAAACAAACACACAATAACAAAATTTGAGGTCTCTCCAGACTCCTGGGTGGCTCAGTTGAATATGTGCCCAACTCTTGGTTTTGGTTCAGGTCATGATTTCAGTATTCTGGGACTGAGCCCTGCATTGGGCTCTGCACTCAGTGTGGATTCTGCTTGAGATTCTTTCTCTCTCCCTCTTCCTCTGTCCCTCCTGCATGTGCTCTTTCTCTCTCAAATAAATAAATAAAATCTTTGAAAAAATAGAGGTCTTTCTATAAGTGATCAAAATTATTATGCACTTATGGGGAAAATAAATTTGAAACAGAATTTTGTATGAAAGAAAACAGTTTTAAAAACATATAAATGCATTTCAGATAATTAGTGACTCAGAAACTTTATCATACATGTTTTAATTTTTTTTTAAAACAGGCTAACAAGTTATATATAAGCATGCAACACATACACATGAGCTGGCTGAGAAATGGATCAAAATTTACACTGTAAGAATGAGGGGCGTTGCAAAAAATGATTACTGTTATGCAATATAATTCAATTAATACTCACTTTGTTTTTACAACTCAATATGAATATCAAAATAGTCTAAAGCAAAAATCTGAACTATAAATTATGAGAGTGTTGTAATAATTTCCAAGCCTTAGATTATATTCACAGAGGTAATTTTGGTACAGTGGTTAATAATAGAGGCTTTTGAGGGAGAAAAACTTGCTTTATTTATTTATAATTTATATATTTTTTACTGGTGTAGTTGACATACAGTGTTTTATTGTATGTATACAATATATACAACAGTTAATCAACGTTTATATACATTATAAAGTACTTTAACATCTATATATGATTCAACATTTATATATATTATCCTGTGGAATAGAGATATGATATGATTTATTTATTTTTTTATATGATATGATTTCTTATGACTAGATTATACTATAGTCCTGGTCTATTGATACAGTCTTGAGGCACAATACTGAAGGGGTATTGCTGACCATACAAACTGAAAACAAATTGTCTCTGGTGATGTTCACAATAATAGAGAAAAATGTTTTTACATTTAGTAGCCGCATACATGTGCCAAAAGATATGTTCATTTTTTTTTCGAGCATCGGAACTGTATCTGGAGGAGCATGTGCAACTGAACTTGTCACCTATTCAAGTTTATAGGAATTCACTATCATTATAAAAATAATAATAAAATAATACTATTATTATATATGTTATATATATTATGCTACTAATAATAAAATAATTTACTATCATCATACAAAAATACATATCTCTTCTGCAGAGTTCAAGAAGGCACATTAAATATGAAGGTGATAGGAATCACTACATATTGCTCCTTTTAAGACAGTGGTGATGGGGGGCACCTGGGTGGCTCAGTGAGTTAAAGCCTCTGCCTTTGACTCAGGTCATGATCTCAGGGTCCTCGGATTGAGGCCCTCATTGGGCTCTCTGCTCAGTGGGGAGCCTGCTTCCTCCTTTCTCTCTATGCCTGCCTCTCTGTCTACTTGTGATCTGTCAAATAAATAAATAAAAATCTTTAAAAAAAAAGAAGACAGTTGTGATGGCACTAATATCTGTGATTTTTGCAGAAATGCAGGTCTGCTTTGATCTACTATTTTGTCAGACTGAGAAAGTGCTGTGGTTTATGTTGAGTTTTGCTACAAGATTATCCTCATGACATGCATCAAGGAACTAATATAAGAATTTTGACAGTTTGTCTATTCCTATGAAGCATTTGAGAATTGGGATAATCACAGGATAGGATCAGAGATGCATTAAACTCACCGTGAGACAGACCTTAGACAAAACTTAGACTTATTACCTGAACGTCATCTGCCTCTACTGTGACTGGTGGTACACAGTAGTGTTTCAATATCCAAAAATCTAAGTAAGTTAGACACAGTGCACAATAATCCAAAATTGTTTAACTTTCATATTAACCAGTACATAGTGTTGTGGACTGAACTGAAAACTCCCAAAATTCATTTGTTGAAGCCTTAACCCCAATGTGTTGTGTTTTGGAAAAGGGGGCCTTTGGGAGATAATTAGATTTATATGAGGTCACAAGGGTGGGTCGCCCTTGATGGGATTAGTGCTCTTATAGCAAGAGATGCCAGATAGCTTGCCTGCTCCCTCTGCCCTGTGAGTACACAACCTGAAGTTAGCCATCTATAACCCAAAAAGAGAGTCTTCACCTAAAACAGACCATACTAGTACGTTGGTCTTTAATTTTCAGTCTCCAGAATTGTGAGAAAATAAGTTTGTATTGTTTAAGCCACCCAGTCTATGGTATTTTGTTATGATAGCCCAAGCTGACTAAGGCAGATCTTGGTATGGACAGGGGGTGCTACTGTAATGAATACTTAAGAATGCATAAAAGGCTTTAAAAATTGGGTAATGGGTCAGGCTGGAAAGTTTAAGGTGTATGCTAGATATATGGAGGTTAAGAGCAATTCTAATGACATCTCAAATGGAAATGAGGAACGTTATTGGATACAGAAGGAAAGGTGTTATTTGTAATAAATTGGCAAAGAGTTTGCCCGAATTGTGTTCTAGTGTTTTGTGGAAGTTAGGACTTGTGATCAATGAAACTGGGTATTTAGCTGAAGAGACTTCTCTTTTTCTCTTTCTTTCTTTCTTTCTCTCTCTCTCTCTCTCTTTCTTTCTCTTTCTTTCTTTCTTTCTTTCTTTCTCTTTCTTTCTTTCTTACTTTCTTTCTTTTCTTTCTTTCTTCTTAACATATAATGTATTATTAGCCCCAGGAGTACAGGTCTGTGAATCATCAGGTTTATACACTTCACAGCTCTCACTATAGAACATACCCTCCCCAATGTCCATAACCCCACCACCCTCTCCCTACCCTCCACCCCCCAGCAACCCTCAGTTCGTTTTGTGAGATTAAGAGTCTCTTATGGTTTGTCTCCCTCCCGATCCCACCTTGTTTCATTTTTTCCTTCCCTACCCCCCCAACTCCCCACTTTGCCTCTCAAATTCCTCATATCAGAGAGATCATATGATAATTGTCTTTCTTTGACTGACTTATTTCACTCAGCATAATACTCTCTTAATCCATCCACGTGCTTGAAAATGGCAAGATTTCATGGTTTTTTTGATGCCTGCATAATAAATTATATATATATATATCTCCATTCATCTGTTGATGGACATCTTTCTTTCCATAGTTTGGCTACTGTGGACATTGTTGCTATAAACTTTTGGGCACACGTGCCCCTTTGGATCACTACATTTTTATCTGTAGGTTAAATACCGAGTAGTGCAACTGGTGGGTCATAGGGTAGCTGTATTTTCAACTTTTTGAGGAACCTCCATGCTGTTTTCCAGAGTGGCTGCACCAGCTTGCATTCCCACCAACAGTGTGGGAGGGTTCCCCTTTCTCCACAACCTTGCCAACATCTGTCGCTTCCTGATGTGTTAATTTTAGCCATTGTGACTGGTGTGAGGTGGTTCTCATGGGGGTTTTGATTTGTATTTCCCTGATGCCGAGTCATGTGGAGCACTTTTTCATGTGTCTGTTGTCCATCTGGATGTCTTCTTTGCAGAAATGTCTGTTCATGTCCTCTGCCCGTTTCTTGATTGGATTATTTGTTCTTTGGGTGTTAAGTTTGAAAAGTTCTTTATAGATTTTGGATACTAGCCCTTTATCTGATTGATCATTTGCAAATATTTTCTCCCATTCTGTCAGTTGTCTTTTGGTTTTGATGACTGTTTCCTTTGCTATGCAGAAGATTTTGATCTTGATGAAGTCCCAATAGTTCATTTTTGCTCTTGCTTCCCTTGCCCTTGGCAATGTTTCTAGGAAGAAGTTGCTGTGGCTGAGGTTGAAGAGGTTGCTGCCTGTGTTTTCCTCAAGGATTTTGATGGATTCCTTTCTCACATTGAGGTCTTTCATCCATTTTTGAGTCTATTTTTGTGTGTGGTGTAAGAAAATAGTCCAGTTTCATTTTTCTGCCTGAGGCTGTCCAATTTTCCCAACACCACTTATCGAAGAGACTGTCCTTTTTCCATTGGACATTCTTTCCTCCTTTGTACAAGATTAGTTGACCATAGAGTTGAGGGTATATTTCTGGGCTCTCTATTCTGTTCCTTTGATCTATGTGTCTGGTTTTGTGCCAGTACCATACTGTGTTGATGATGACAGCTTTGTAATAGAGCTTGAAGTTTGGAATTGTGATGCCATCAACTTTGATTTTCTTATTCAACATTCCTCTGGCTATTCAGGGTCTTTTCTGGTTCCATATAAATTTTAGGATTATTTATTCCATTTCTTTGAAAAAAAAGATGGTATTTTGATAGGAATTGCATTAAATGTGTAGATTGCTTTAGGTAGCATAAACATTTTCACAATATTTGTTCTTCCAATCCATGAGCATGGAACATTTTTCCATTTCTTTGTGTCTTCCTCAATTTCTTTCATGAGTCCTTTAAGTTTTCTGAGTTCAGATTCTTTGCCTCTTTGGTTAGGTTTATCCCTAGGTATCTTATGGTTTGGGGTGCAATTGTAAATGGGATTGATTCCTTGATTTCTCTTTCTTCTGTCTTGCTGTTGGTATATAGAAGTGCAACTCATTTCTGTGCATTAATTTTATATACTGACACTTTGCTGAATTCCTATATGAGTTCTAGCAGTGTCTTTTGAGTTTTCTACATAAAGTATCGTATCACCAGGAAAGAGAGAGAGTTTAACTTCTTCTTTGCAATTTGGATGCCTTTTATCTCCTTTTGTTTTCTGACTGTTGAGGCTAGGACTTCTAGTACAATGTTGAGTATCAGTGGAGAAAGTGGACAGCCCTGCCATGTTCTTGACCTTAGTGGAAAAGCTCTCAGTTTTTCTCCATTGAGAACAAAATTCACTGTGGGTTTTTCATGAGTTTGAAAGTTTTCCTGCCATTTCTTTTTCTTTTTTTTTTTTTTTTTGGAACAGTTTCAGGAAAATAGGTATTAATTTTTCTTTAAACATGTGGTAGAATCCCCATGGGAAGGCATCTGGCCCTGAGCTCTTGTTTGTTGGGAGATTTTAGATGACTGCTTCAATCTCCTTATGGGTTATGGGTCTGTTAAGGTTTTCTATTTCTTTCTGGTTCAGTTTTGGTAATTTATATATCTCTAGGAATGCATCCATGTCTTCCAGATTGTCTAATTTGCTGGTGTATAGTTGCTCATAATATGTTCTTATAAGTGTTTGTATTTCTTTGGTGCTGGTTGTGATCTCTCCTCTTTCATTCATGATTTTATTTATTTGGGTCCTTTCTCTTTTCTTTTTGGTAAATCTGGCCAGAGGTTTATCAATCTTATTCATTCTTTCAAAGAACCAGCTCCTAGTTTCATTAATTTGTTCTATTGTTTTTGTTGTTGTTGTTGTTATTGTTTTTTTTTTTTTTTTGGTTCCTATTTCATTGATTTCTGTTCTGATCTTTATGATTTCTCTCCTCCTGCTGAATTGAGGCTTCTTTTGCTGTTCTTTCTTCAGCTCCTTTACGTAGAGGGTTAGGTTGTGTATTTGAGACCTTTCTTGTTTCTTGAGAAAGGCTTGTATCACTGTATATGTTCCTCTCAGGAGTGCCTTTGCTGTGTCCCGCAGATTTTGAACAGTTGTGTTTTCATTATTATTTGTTTCCATGAATTTTTTCAATTCTTCTTTAATTTCCTGGTGGACCCATTCATTCTTTAAGTAGGATGCTCTTTAACCTCCATGCATCTGGGTTCTTTCCAACTTTCCTCTTATGATTGAGTTCTAGCTACAGAGCACTGTGATCTGAAAATATGCAGGGAATGATCCCAAAATTTTGTTACCAGTTGAGACCTGATTTGGGACCCAGGATGTGATCTATTCTGGAGTATGTTCCATGTGCACTAGAGAAGAATTTGTATTCTGTTGCTTTGGGATGGAATGTTCTGAATATATCTGTGACATCCATCTGGTCCAGTGTGTCATTTAAGGCTTTTTTTTTTTTCCTTGTTGTTCTTTTGCTTGGATGATCTGTCCATTTCAGAGGGGGTGTTAAAGTCCCCTACTATTATTGTATTATTATCAATGTGTTTCTATGATTTTGTTATTTATTGGTTTATATAGTTTGCTGCTCCCTATCTAGGGGCATAAATATTTAAAATTGTTAGATCTTCTTGTTGGACAGACCCTTTGAGTATGATATAGTGTCCTTCCTCATCTCTTATTATAGTCTTTGTCTTAATAGCCACTTTATCTAATAGAAGGATTGCCACCCCAGCTTTCTTTTAATGTCCATTAGCATGGTAAATTGTTTTCCACCCCCTCACTTTAAATCTTGAGGTGTCCTTGGGTCTAATATGAGTTTCTTGTAGACAGCATATTAATAGGTTTTGGTTTTTTATCCATTCTACTACCCTGTGTTTTTTGATTGGGGCATTTAGCCCATTTACATTCAAGGTAACTATTGAGAGATATAAATTTAGTGCCATTGTATTGCCTGTAAGATGGCTGTTTTTGTACATTGTCTCTGTTCCTTTCTGGTCTACTACTTTTAGGCTCTCTCTTTGCTTAGAGGACAATTTTCAATATTTCAATCATTCAAAACAACTGGTTTGGTGTGTACAAATTCTTTTAGTTTTTGTCTGTCCTGGAAGCTTTTTATCCCTTCTTCTATTGTCAATGATAGCCTAGCTGGATATAGTATTCTTGCCTGCATATTTTTCTCATTTAGTCCTCTGAATACATCATGCCAGTTCTTTCTGGCCTGCCAGGTCTCTGTGGATAGGACTGCTGCCAATCTAATATTTTTACCGTTGTATGTTACAGACTTTCTTGTCCCAGGCTGCTTTCAGGATTTTCTCTTTGTCAGTAAGACTTGTAAGTTTTACTATTAGATGACAGTGTGTGGACCTATTTTTTATTGATTTTAGAGGGGGATTTCTCTGTGCCTCCTGGATTTTGATGCTTGTTCCCTTTGCCATATTAGGGAAGTTCTCTACAATAATTTGCTCCAATATACCTTCTGTCCCCCTCTCTCCTTCTTCTTCTAGAATCCCAATTATTCTTATATTGTTTTGTCTTTGGTATCACTTACCTCTCGAATTCTCTCCACATGGTCCTGTAGTTATTTGTCTCTTTTTTGCTCAGCTTATTTATTCTCCACCATTTGGTCTTCTATATCACTAATTCTTTCTTCTGCCTCATTTGTTGTAGCAGTAAGAGCATCCTTTTTTTTTTTTTTTAAATCTCATTATTAGCTTTATGATTTCAGCCTTGTTAGATTTTAGTTCTTTTATTTCTCCAGAAAGGGCTTTTATTTCTCCACACAGGGTCTCTCTAATATCTTCCATGCCTTTTTCGTGCCCAGCTAGCACCTTGAGAACCATCATTCTGAACTCTAGAGCTTACATATTACCAATGTCTGTATTGATTAGATCCCTAGCCTTCAGTACCACCTCTTGTTCTTTTTTTCTCTCCTGTGATGAGTTTTTCTGCCTTGTATTTTATCCAGATAAGAATATATGAACAAGAGAATAAAATAAAAGAGTGGCAAAGACCCCAGAAAAATGTAAGAAAGAAAAACTAATATACACACACACACACACACACACACACACACACACACAACAAAAGTAAGGGTAAACATGATGAAGGGATAGAATATGACCATAAAGATGAAAATTTAAAAAAAAAATTCTAAAAAGGAATTGATGAGATAAGTTGTTTGGAAAAAGAAAAAAAAGAAAGTGGAGGTAATTTGCTCAGGCTGGAGTCTAGAACAAAGCCCTGTGCTAGATTTAGGGTATATTTTGATCTATTAGAAGAAATTGTATCCCAAAATTTTTTTAGAAGAAAAAGCCCTCTATGTATACAAAAAATAAAGTTAGATACAATGAAGGATAAAGTATGATTATAAGAATGAAGGTTTAAAAAGATTTTTTAAAGAAAGGTATTGTTAAGATAAACTAGTTAAAAAAAATGAAGAAAGAGGAAAAGTTAAAAAAAATAACTTCACAAGACTAAAGAATCATAGGAAGAAAGCCATGAATTCCATACTTTGCTTTCCCCTCCTCTGGAATTCTGCTGTTCTCCTTAATCAGTGAGCTTGGTCTTTTCTGGATGTTCTTGCTGATCTTCTAGGGGAGGGGCCTATTGTAGTGATTCTCAAATGTCTTTGCCTGAGTGTTGGAATTGCACCACCCTTGCCAGGGGCCAGGCTAAGTTATCTGCTTGGGTTCACTCTCGGGAGCTTTTGTTCCCTGAACAGTTTCCATAGAGCTCTGGACGATGGGAATGAAAATGGCAGCCTCCCAATCTCCAGCCTAGAGGAGCCGACAGCTCAGCAACCCACTCCTCAGTGTGCCCTTGGAGAAAAGATTTCAATCACTCCCATCTCCCTGGTCTTTGGCCACGCTCCAAGCTCACCCTGCCTGTGATGGAGCATTTATGTCTCTGGCACACAGCCTTGTTTGGAGTCTCCAAACCCAACAGATTCCTGATTCTCTGCTCTTCTGGCAAATGAAGGTGGGTGTCCCCAGATCTGCCACTTGTGGGGTCACTGCTCAAGGAGCTTTGGCCCGACTGTGCCATGGATCATAGTTTAAGGTAACCCCAAGCTGAGAGCTGACTCTTTGGCTCTGTCTCTGTAGTCAGCTTCCCTGCTCTGATACTTGCCAGCTCTGATACTCTCAGACACCCCTGATCCTTCTGTGGCCCCATGGGACCTGAGACCACACTCTGGAGCCATGTCACTCAGTGGAGCAGACTTCTGAAAGTTTGAATTTTGTGCTCTGTTGCTCTACTGCTTGCAGGGAGCCAGCCCCTCACCCTGCAGTCTATCTTCCCGTCCCTTTTGGATTCACTTCTCCTCATGTCCTACCTTTCAGAAAGTGTTCAATTTTCTGTTTCTAGAATTGCTGCTTCTCTTCTCTTCAAACTTCTGTTGGGTTTGTAGGTGTTCATAATGGTTTGACAACCATCTAGCTGACCTCCTGCGACCTGATATCATCTCGGTCTGCTACTCCTCCACCATCTTGACTCCTTGCTAAAGAGACTTCTAAGAAAAGTATGAAAGAGTGCTTTGGCTCCTCCTGACTGTTTATAGTAAAATGTGAAAGGACAAAGATTAATTGAAGAAGGAATTGCTGAAAAAACAAAACAGAACTTGATGATTGGGAACATTTTCAAGCTATCTATATTGGAAAAACTGAGAAATCATATAATGAAGAAAACATGATGGGTGTGTCTATAGTGCAAGTTAATAAAGAGCTTACAGGATCCTACAAGCAGAAGCACTGCCATTTTGAACCAAAGGAGGCAGAGGTGGGACAAACTAGAGAAAGGTTGTTGGACTTTTTGGATTTCAGATTTCACAGTATGTAATACTAGAGCTAGTTCAACTGTGAACATGTGTTGTTCTTCAAGAAGAGGGAAATATTACTCTGAAGGAGATTCAGAGAGAATCAGGGCCACTACCTCCGTTTAAGTGGAGGTAGATCCATGAAAATGGCATCAAGTATGTCTGGAAGTAACAAATAAGTTGCATGGTTGAGTGACACAAATATGATTAAGAAAATAAGAGAGGTATGCCAGATTATCCAGTCTACCTTGTCTACTAAAGCATGTGACCATATAACTGTATCTCCAAACTTTATATATATACACATATATATGTGTATGTATAGATATGTGCATGTGTGTGTATATATGTATATATACACACACTTTATATATATCATATAGCATATAATTACTTTTATGTGATTTTCAAGAATGTAGAAATTAATCTACGGCAATAGGAATAAGAACAGTGGCTTTTGGGGCACCTGGGTGGCTCAGTGGATTAAGCTGCTGCCTTCAGCTCAGGTCATGATCTCGGGGTCCTGGGATCGAGTCCCACATCGGGCTCTCTGCTCGGCAGGGTGCCTGCTTCCCTCTCTCTCTCTCTCTCTGCCTGCCTCTCCGTCTGCTTGTGATCTCTGTCAAATAAATAAATAAAATCTTAAAAAAAAAAAAAAAGAACAGTGGCTTTTGTTAGGAGATAATCAACTGGAAAAAGAAAACCAAAGCTACTTTGAATCTATAATTTAGGGTGAGATCATTGGAGTTGTTCTGCATAGAGAAAGAAGAGAAAATGCTTAAGAAATTGCTTATTCAAATGTAAAAAAATAATATAGAATTGGATCACTTCTTTACCTATACAATAAAAACCATTCAGGTATATTTAATACTTAGATATAAAACACAAAACATAATTTTCATACTTTAGAATAAAAAGAAGTCAGTTTTTCACATAGCCTGGTAAGTGGATAAACCAGTAAGGAATAGCTAAATGAAAGTGGCTAGATTAAAAATAAAAACTGTCCAAACTAATGCATCATCCCCAAGGAAAAAGTAAAATCATAGACTAGGGACTAGACTTGTGACATATATAACTAGCAGTGGATGAATGAGCAGAATGTATTTTTTTTTTAAATCCCCAACAAATCAATAAGAGTATAACTAAATAGAAAATGGTAAAGGTTATTAACAATTCACAAAAGTGACTAAAGAACATAAGAAATGATGGTAAGCTTATGAATAGTCACTAAAGTGAACATTAAACAACAGTAAGATATAATTCAGCTTCCAGCAGGTGTGGGGAATATATAAAATCTGCCAATATCAAGCACTGGTGAGAAGTAGCTCAAGAAATTCTCCCTGTTGGTGATGGTATAAATTGGTGTAACAACCTTGGAGAATGTTTTTAAAAATCTGATAAAAAGCATATTCTACCCAAGCAGCTACACTTGTAAAACCCTTGCATACTTTCATTTGGAAGATTATTCTAATGTTTATTGTGGAATTGTTTGTACCAGAAAAATTGGAAGCGACTATAATATGAGAATAACTATATCCAGGCATATATATTTGCATAATTAACTATGTAGAAAAATGACAGAGAATGAACTCATGCTACACATGCACATGAAATGGATACATCTGACACAATGCTTTTAAAAAAAAGCCAATTGCAGCATAATATCACGGGTATGATATATGTCAGCTTTAAAAAGCACTGTAATTGGCATACTCTGTTGGAGACCCATACATATGTAATATAATTCTAAAATGCATGGTTATGAAGAAAACGCGTTGCCTTCTTGGTTGAGTTTGTTATTGAGAATGACAAATGGTGAAAATAAATGTGATGTGGAGCAATATACAACACTTCAACTGTGTCTGTCATATTTTTGTTCTCAAAAAAGGAAGTTCTGACCATATATGACAAATGTTAACATTCAGTAAACTTGTGTATAGGCACATGGAGCTCTGTTACACTATCTTCTTCTATGTATGGATCAAATATTTCTTAAAAAATTACATAAGAAATAAATCACCACCAACAAAATAAAACATGCTACAACTAAATCAGAATCTAGACATTTTAACTCTCAATATTGAATCATAGGGAGTAAGAAATTCAGGAATCAAATATGAACCCAGACTCAGGCGATAGCATGGAATAGAAGAATAGGTACTACAAATGGTAAAGAATATATAATCAATCTACATGGGCTCACATACGTTCTTAGATAGTAAATTTTAGAGGCTGAGCAAAAGAAAACTATTAAATAAAATAGAAAAAAATTAGCTAGAAACTTTTTAGTTAGAAAAAGATTTTGGTTCTTCTTTAAATTTACCACTCAAGAATTAAGGAAATTAAAGCATTGTAAGTTTTAGAATAAAGGTTCTAAAATCATGGCAGAAACTTTTATAGATTTATATAATAAAACTTTTTTTCTAAATAATATCACATCACACCTCATTAAGTTCTTGAACTTAACTTTGTGCTTTAGATTTACTGCTTCCTTTACTTTTGACATTTAAAATGAATGGGAATTAATAATACAGTAGCCTGCTGACATACACAGTATTTCCTCCTCCATACAAATGTGGTTTAATATGAGTTTCAATATAAAAGTCAAATGACATTACACTAAGTTTAAATCATATGCTTTTTGTTTGAAGACAAAACTTTCAATCTACTTAAATACAAGGCTAAAAATGTCAATAATTCTGAAGATAAGACTAATCATTTAAATGGTGGTGAATCAAGAAGTCTAACAGACCACAAGTTAGAAATGACAATTAGATGTCATTTTACTTGTCAGTTTCACTTTTTTTTTTTTTTTTAAAGATTATTTATTTATTTATTTGTCAGAGAGAGAGAGGGAGAGAGAGCGAGCACAGGCAGACAGAATGGCAGGCAGAGGCAGAGGGAGAAGCAGGCTCCCTGACGAGCAAGGAGCCCGACGTGGGACTCGATCCCAGGACTCTGGGATCATGACCTGAGCCGAAGGCAGCTGCTTAACCAACTGAGCCACCCAGACGTCCCGGCAGTTTCACTTTTAATACTGCTATGAAATGAATGAAATACTGTGTTTCCATAGTTAACATTATAGGTGGAAAAGGATATACATTGAAAAGAAGCTACCCAGCAGTGTCCACAGTTGCCAGTATTACTTCGCTGAAGAGATTTTCCTCTTCAAAATTGAAACAAGTGTAACCAAATTCGTGTTCTGTAAGGAGTATGAAACAACTAAACCACAAAAAGAGATCTTTGAATATTTATTAATTTTTCTCCCGTATTTAATGTGTTGCCTTATAAAAGAAAAAGGAAAACCATTTATAAGAAGAGGACAGCATTGAATAGCCATTAGAGTTCTGAGAAACTTTGGTGAATTTTTAAAATCTGGAAGCTCCAAGCGAAGGCACAAGAGTGAAGTGGGATTAGTACAAAGATAAGGAGAATGTGGAGAGATGGAAAAATGGGGTACCACACATAGAAAACTCAATCCAGTTGCTACTGTGCCACCTCAGCTGTATTTTTCTGTATTTTCCGTATTGCCCATCTTTTCTAAACTTATTTTATTTGGTTGATAAATGCAGTAAAATGCTTTTTTATCTTATCTCATAGGGTTTCCAGATGGTTGCTATAATTGTTCAGTGATAATTTATATGGAAATATCAACATATTTTGAAAGCCACATGGTGTTTTTCACAAATGGAAATAAATATAATTTTAATCTCTTGTGTTTCTGGACACCTGTCAAATACACAAAAGTAAATAATATGCTTAGGAACAAAGCTATTGGGTTTAGTAGATTAATCGTACAATTTAGTTAGGTAAGGGAGGAATTTATTTTAAATCACATTAAGCAGATTTCATTAAGGGGCAGGGATCATCAGGGTGACTACATATATGTTGTTATCAGGATGCTGAAGATCTGAGAAACAAGAATGTTTCCTGATGCTAATCTTTTGGACTTGCACATTCAAATATTGGTAAATTCTACTGAATAGGACTAGAAACAAATTTGATTCCAAACTCTTAGCCACTTACTGTTTCTATCACCTTGAGTGAAATTACTTGGCTCTTGAGTTTTGTATTTATAAATCTCAACAATTAAGATGCTAATAATAATGGCAATAATACTAGTAGCCTGAGAAGCTAACAATGAATGCTGATTATAGCCGGCTCTGTATTCAGTGCTTTCTGTATGGAGTAATCGTGTACAAGGTTGGGAAGAATGAAGAATATTATACATACAAAAGATTGCTGATACTTCAATGCATATATGTGCTAAATAAAAGGCAGTCATATTTTTTTAAAATCAATTTGAGAAAGGCGAGGCATAGAATGGTGGCTGTATTATTTGACTTTGAAGTAAACAGGTAAGGATTTGAATTCTGAGTCTGAACTAAAGTAGGTTATTTTAACATAATTAACTTGTATAAGCCTCAGTTTTCTTAGTTCCAAAAGATGAATAATAATAAAGCAGTGGGGTAGGAATGTTAAATGATTTTTATAATGTTGATTTTTCATAATATTGTCATAAAAATGAAAATAAATATTTGTGCTTTATGTAAATGTGTATCTTTTTTCAGGTTCTAGACTTTGAAACACTTTGGAAAAAGTCAAAGAGCAACATTGGACCAAATTCTGTTTGTATTGGGCATTATTTTGGAAGTTCTAAATAATGTTTTTTGTAATGTGATAAATTACTTAAGATAGGCAGTTTCATTTAAAATCAATAGTACTTTGTTTTCAATTCATTTTTAGACATATGACATTAAAAATAGATGTATTTGTCAATCATTCTTTAGTGATTTATTAAACTCACATAAATATTCATTTAAAAAAATTTTATGAATATCATGGAAAAATTATTTGTAGAAGGAAAGTAAGATAATTTTCAACTTAATATTAATTCTTTATTACTCCAACTAAGACAGACAGTATTTTCAACAAATGGTATAAAAATTAAAGTAGAACACATGATATGTATCGAGGTGTACTTGTGCAGTTCAGTCACTTGACTATCTCAGCAGCCCAGAATCAAGTGTAATTAAGAGATAAGCTCAACCAGACTTCTGGTTGCAGATTTTACAATTGGAAACCCATCTGGAGTGCTCTGAGTATTGAACAATGATTTTTGGTCCATGTACATAGGTGCACAGCACAGAGAGAGACAGATTGATTCATTTGGCTAATAAGGAAAAAATTCTAGTGGAGTAAAATCATGTTTATTTCAATTTCTAAATTAAAAAAATACATTTTGATCATTTGAATGTATACAAGATGTAGAATACTCTGCTACCTGCTATTTTAAAAAAAAAAGTATTGAGAGGTAAATCAAATATAGACCTGGTGTTTACCCTTGAGAATTTTCCTTTAGAGATAGATAACATTTGTGCAGACACCAAAAATAAAATATTTAAAAGATGAGGACATGTAGGCAGTCAGGCAATCCTGGAAATAATTTTAAAGATGTTTCCTCTGGCCCAAAATGTGCACCAGAGTTTAGTGATATGTCACTATTGATGTAGTAGGCTATTAGTCAAAGTGAATTGACTGAAGCATGGATCATCAGAAAGACAATTTCCAGGGGGAAAAATGCACATCCAAGCATTATCCTTTCTTTCTTTTTTTTTTTTTTCTTGGTGTCAGATCGTTATAAAATGTTTCCAAAGCCTTCTTTCTATGTTTCTCCCAATCTTTATGCCTGAAATTTATTTCCTGCTTTGTATGCTGATTGACTCCTTGGATTTATGAAGTCAGGGGACTTCCTGCCAATGTGCCATTCATTCATAAAACGAGTATTTGTTACTTCTTCCTATTTGTGAGTTTCTAAGCCAGAAATTTAAAATAAGATACAGCCCTTGCCCTATCAAACTCAGAGTCTTACTATTTTTACTGAAGAGTAGAGAAGACAGTAGAGATGCTGAGAATGAAGTCAGATAAATTTTTACGTAGAAGAGTTCTTTTTGTTTTCTTTGACAGCTGAGTATTGCTCCTTAGTAAGAGAATTTTAGAGAAACCTATTTTTCTAAAAGTGTCCAAGCTTAAAATTCATAATCTCTGAAGTACCTGTGAAACTGCAAGTAATTTAACATGGTTGGAACATAGGAGTTTTGAGGAGAGGCAGGATATAAAGGCTGAAATAAGTTCAGAGCATATATTAGTTTGTTATTGCTGCTGTAAAATACTATCACAATGAAATGACATAGATTTATTATCTTAGAATTCTTTAGTCTGATACTGAAGCTCACATTAAGGTTTCTGCAGGGCTACTTTTCTTTGTGGGGGCCACAGGGATGAATCCATTCCCTTACTCACTTGAATCGTTGACATGTAGCAGTTTCTTATAGTTGTAGGGCTGTGGTCCTTGTTTCCTGGTTGGCTGTCAGCTCTAGAGGTTTCCCATATACCTTTGGCTCAAGACCTTTCTCCAGCTTCAAAGCTGCCAATAGTTGTCTAAGTCTTCATCATACTTAGAGTCTCTTCTGTCCCTTTTTCCCCCGTTGGTGTCTCTGATAGTTGCTTCTGTTTTTTTTTTTTTTTCCACTCTTACAGGTCCATTCAATTTCACTGATTTCACATGGAAAATCCAGGATAATTCTTTAGCAAAAGGTCAGCTGATCAGTAACCTTATGGGCTAAAGCTCTAAGGAAAATGCATGAGAAACACGGGGATTGGAAAAGAGAATTTTTTAAAAATGTGGTATAAAAATGTGGTATAAAGTTAAGTGAATCAACAACATATGAGAAAACTCATCAAAGTGCTGGATAAAAGATCAATTTATGGTCATTAATAGCACTTTTTTGTAGCAGAATCAACTAATAAGCATTATTTAAACAAATATAATTTAAACAAATATAATTCAAAATAACAACAAAAGTATTAAATGCCTAGCAGCCAACATAAAGAGCTAACACTTTTATAGAGTAAATTGCAACTATAATAAAGTCGTAAAATGCAAAAAGTCATAACAATGGATTTAAATAAATAGAAAAGTATACTATGCACAGGGATGAATAGCTACAATTATATACCTAATATGTCAGTTCCTTCCAGAATAACACACATTATCAGTACAATCAAAGTAAGATTTCAGGTTGAGCAACTGATATCTTGAGACATTTGACAGTCTTATTCTAAAATGGATATGCAAGTACCCTGTTGCAGGTCAACATTGATAAACAAGATAAGGAAAGATACTCTTGCTGACAAATATTGATGTGTATTGAGAAACCATAGTAGTAAATTAGTACAAAAACAAGGAATTTACTAGGAGAACAAAATGGAAAACACAGAAACATATGTGTATATGAGAAACATATATGTTTATATGAGATATGGTTTATTACAGATGGAGTAAGGATGAGTTATTTATTAGGTAGTGTTGAGAAAACTAATGACTCATTCTATGGAGAAGAGTGCAGCTGTATCACTATTTTATTCCAAATGATGTTGCACTTGAAGTGTATTAATGTCCTCAAGTACAAGGAAAAAAAATGTAAAGATAATAGAAAATAACTAGGAAGAGCTTGTAATATTACCAAGGGGTGAGAAGAACTTCCTAAGTGAGGCCTAAAAAGCACGGCAGACAAGATCATGAGAAAACAGATTTGATAATACACACACAAATGTTTTAAATTATCTTCACTGACATTTCCTATAACCAAAGTTATAGATAATAACCAATAAGCAACCAATGAACAATATTTCTAAATATCTTCCAAATATTTAAAATGAAAACAAAATATTAATAATATAGATAAGAAAAAGCTGTAATTATAGGACAATAATAAGAAAGTATATTCCAAGAATAAAACTGACATAGAAATGAACAGTAAGTTTACAAAAGTTGTAGCCCAGTGGCTGTATAAACTTCCTAAGTAGTCGGGGAAAAAAGCAAATTAAAACAAATTGAAAATGTTTAGATGTGGAAACAAATCTACTGGTGACAAGGCTGTGAAGAAAGGGAATCCTTGACAGTATCTAGGGAAATTAAGCATGTATAACCTTTTAAGATTTAGTGATCCTAATCCTGAATAATGTGTTCCCAAAGGAAAAAAAATGCTCAGAGGACTTGAGAAGACCTATAACAAGGTGTTCATGAAAACGGTTTGCCGTCACAGTGTGTCTGTCTCTAGGTATATAAAAAATAAATAGTAAAGCAGAAGTAGTAAAAGGAAAGAGACCACAGTACATAGAGCACATGTTGCTCTTAGCCAAAGAAGTAGGCAAAGTAGAAAAAAGTAAATTTGGTTATGGTTCTATGCTAATTTTTATATCAAGGGACTAGTAAAAGCTAATCTCACAAATCCCAGTGGGAGTTTATGAAAACAGATGGAACTAGCTCTGTCACAATTCATAGTGAGCCCAGTTAGTCCTCAAACCCATCCTTCGGTTATTTCCCTACTTGCTGAGTACATCAGATTCTATGACTCAAGAACACTTTGCCTCCTTGCTAGTATGGTTTTATATAATCTCTATAGTAACACCTAACCTACTTTGGTCATTTTTCTAAAAACGTAGACATTTATAGAATGCTAACACTCCCAGAGTTTATACCAAGTCTCGCAAAGGGTTGATTTTGTGAGCTCTGCTGAACTGTCACACAGATGGTGGTTGAGAAGAGAAGAATATTCTTGAGGTTATCCACTGTAGGATACTGTTTATCAATGATTATTGGTGAACATGAGTCCTTTTTTCCCCTTTCCTCCCACTGAAATGACACTGCCATTTCCCTACCCATAAAAACAAACTTAGTAAAGAGAACCTGATTAGACAAATATAATTTTTAGATCTTTATTGTTCTGTAGATCTCTGATTATATATTGAGGTCTCTCTATTTTTCTCTATATATATGTATATCCATATATAATAAGAGATCTACAAACAGCAAAGATACCAGTGAGAAGTATATTCAGAAGATAAATGTAGACCTATTTAAAATTATTGTCATCTACATAATGAGATTTTGGTAATTGTGACACAGTCTTGAGGATCATGAAATGTGTATTAAATCTGTTATTTAATTTTCTTTATTTTGGTTCATTTGCTCTGTCAGACAAAAACTTTGTTATTTTGCGAAGTTTGATTAATAAATAACAACACTTTACTTATTACTGTAAAACTATGATGTACTCAGATTTTATTTTATTTATTTTTTGCAGAACCTATGATGTTATATTTAGAAAACCCTAAAGACTTTACCAAAAAAGTGAGAACTTATAAATAAATTCAGTAAAATTGCAGAGCATAAAATCAATACACAAAAATCTATACCATTTCCATTTTTAACAAACTACCAAAAAAATGAAGAAAATAATTCCATTTATAATTGCATCAAGGAATAAAGTATCTAGGAATAAATTTAACCAAGGAAGTGAAAGATCTGTCTCCTAAAATGTGTATACAGTTGATAAAGAAATTGGAATTAATTTGAAAGACACTCTGTGCTCATAGATTGAAATAATTAAGATTTGTTAAATGTCTATATTACCTTAAGCTATCTGTAGATTAAATGAAATCCCTATCAAGTACCAAGCAGCATTTTTAAATCAAAATAAAACAATGTTAAAATTGGCCTGGAACAACCAAGATCCTAAATAGCCAAAGCAATCTTTTTTTTTTTTTAATTTCTTTTCAGTGTTCCAGAATTTATTGTTTATGCACCACACCCAGTGCTCCATGCAATACGTGCCCTCTGTAATATTCACCACCAGGCTCACCTACCCTCCCACCCCGCCCCCCCTCCAAAACCCTCAGATTGTTTCTCAGAGTCCAGTCTCTCACAGTTCATCTCCCCCTCCAATTTCCCCCAACTCCCTTCTCCTCTCCAGCTCCCCACGTCCTCTGTGTTATTCCTTATGCTCCACAAATAAGCGAAACCATATGATAATTGACTCTCTCTGCTTGACTTATTTTAACAAAGCCTCAACATTTAAATTATCATGAATAATTCAGCATGTTTTTAACTAAGCATGCTCATAAACAGTAAAAGGACTTTGCTAGTTTTTGCAGAAAATCTCATAATTAAGAGAATGGCAGTTTACTATATTTGTATCAGGATTCTCAGGTAGCGTGCAGATAAATATACTAATTTTAAGAAGATAATGTAGGGGTGTCTGGGTGGCTCAGTCAGTTAAGCGTCTGCCTTCAGCAGGTCCTGGGTTCAACTCCTGCATCCTCCTCCTTGCTCTGTGGGGAGCTTGCTCCTCCCTCCGCCTGCTGCTTTCCCTGCTTGTGCTCTCTCTCTCTGTCAAATAAATAAATAAAATCTTTTTTTTTTTAAGAAGATAGTGTGGTTTCTTCTTTTTATCCCATTCTATAGAATGTAATGGAAGACCAAGCAGATTCTAATAGTAATTCAACTTTGTCTCAGGTTGTTGCTATATATTATCTCATACAACCCTCACAACTCTTTGAAGTAGGGGCTGTTATTTCTCCTACTTTACAGAGGAGGAGATTAAGGCTGAGAGGATAAGTGACTTGCCTTAACCAATGAAGCTAGATGGGGATGGGGGCAGATGGGCATCAGGAATGCTGTCTCCAGAGCTGGCTCACTTCACAAGTATGCTCTGCTGCCTTTTCTGAGACTTCCTATATTCTTTGTTTAAATTGAGGGTACACCTTGACTTCACATTGAACTTCAACATGAAACTATCAGGTTGCATGCCAGTGATTAAAGCCCACAGTTAGTCTTGTAGCTTATTGCATGTCATGGGTGTAAGAATAGTTAGGTGAAAGGACTCAAACAATTGTTCATTTTGGGTACAAATAGATTGCCTCCCTTCTGGGCCCTGTGTAAACCTGTGAAAGGATTTTCCTTCATGACTTTAAAAGTATCTGGCCTCTTACATGTGATTTATGAAAATAGGCTGAATGAATTAGGAAAAAAGAGTGATTTGAAAGCTTTTTATTTGCTTCTATGGAAACACAACAGAGAAGCGAGAAGCAAGCAAAATAAGTTTATCCTGTTGCGTGTATGTCAGAGATGCCCCCTCGGTGCCTTTATAATAATGTACTATGAATAATTCTGTCTTAACAACCAGAATTTAATAAGAATAAATAATTCTCTTTTTCACATTGAGAATTGAAAGGATGTCCTTTGATATAAAATTCTAAAAATTGTTTTCAATATTGGACAAGAGTGAATGATATTAAAGCTGAGTAATGAATTAATGTACTCTTTTCCCTATCCTGGATCATCTTTTTAAAACACTTATTCTCTGGTAATCTTTTAAACCTACAATATTCTTATTAGGTGAAATTATGCCTTTGTCAACTCGCATTATCTGGGCTTTATTTTTCTTTAATCCCTGTCCTTTATACTATAAGTAACATCACATATTACAAAATAGTTGAGCTATAAATAATGCTTAATATTTTTCCATGTCCCTTTAATTACATAGGTGAAGGTAAGAATTTTAAATGACATTTTATTCACACGTATGCTAAATAAAATAGTTAAAATTAAACGTAATTTGTGTTTTTTAGTAAATACCAAGATTAAGATAGCTGTTGGATTAATAAAAAGTAAGTAAAGCCAACTCTTCATCATTAATTGCCTCTGATATAAAACTTTATAGTGTTAAACCAATACATAAATTAAATATATTTAGGATTGTTTTCATCTACATTTTTTGAAGATGAAATGTCCACATCAGTATACTTAGGAAAATTCCCAATAGGCGTAGAGCTTAATATCCAGATAAATGCTCAAAATTGCAAACAAAGTAGACCTTGAAAAGCATTTAATCCACGAAATAATTTATCTTTTCCACTTCTCTTCAAGTCATCACTGAAAGGGGTGGAGATGGTCTAGCAGTTCTTTCCGGCTTTTGCCAGCATATTGTGCAGAGCCACCTGAAATTATCATTGTTTTTATTTGTCAGTCAACAGATCATAGGTAACTTCTTCACAAGACCCTAGAAGGGAAAAGACGGAACTATAGTTGTGAGAGAATAGGCATGCAATTTATGTGTTCCTTTAAGACCTATATGAAGATAATCCTTGTCTTTACCACTTCTATCTTAATGATCAAGTATTGTTACTATGTGTCCCTAGATACATTTTCGTATATACTCTATGTAATGACACACTAGTGGATTGATAAAAATAAGTATGTACTTAGACTGGATTGTGTTGCACATATCCCTGAGGCTAATGATAATTGACATAATACTGAGGCATGGTCGAAAGGGCGCATGACTATTCTTTCCAGGAGAAATCAAATGTTTTTTTTTTTGTTGCTGCTTAGTGTTTTCCCACAGAGAGCTGTTTACCAGGTGTCGGGGCATATGTTCCCTGCTCCAATAAAGATGCCATGTCTGAAAAAAAAAATTGCAATTTGAAACCTACCGTAAGATAATAGTGATCTACCTTTACTTTTAAGACCCATCTGTCTTTTTCAGAGTACTTCAGGTAAGTTATATGGTGATATAGGCATAATCACCTTTGAAAATTATAAATCTTTGATGTGGTTCTAACACTATGGTGACCTTAGGATATGGCACTGCTTTTTCTTACTCTGTTTGATAGGGAAGATAATTTCTGAGTATATCTTGGCTCTTTCAAACAAAACAAAAGAAAATTCTTTATACCAAGGATCATGGATAAAGGATAAATTAATTCTACATTTGCTCCAAATATCTATCCCAATTACATGCTCACAAGTCGAAGGTTCACCATTGTTTGGGGGGTTAACTTGGGGTTCTGCTACACTAAAGGCAGACTCAAGCCCCAAGTTCTTTTATTAACATGCCATGATGTATACGTAATACTTGGTAGCAGGAACATCCTCAAGAGTCTGTAGACTCCACTTCCCTCAGAGAGCGCACAGTGTTGGGGTTTCACATTTGGGAAAGAGAAGGTTTCTAGTTATCTAGAACCCTTAGTCAAAACTATAATCCCCAGACTATTAGTTGTCTTGGTTTATAAATCTAGCAGTAACTGTCCTACAAATGCACTCTCTTAGAAGTTTCCTATGATTAGATCACTTTTGTTGCTATTTTTCTGTTCTTCATTGCCTCTGATGAACTACCCATGCCATATGAGGATCTTATTATTTTCAGTGATTTGGAAACTCTGTTTAGTGACATAACCTTCCACCAACATCCTCAGACTACACATAACAACTACTAAAAGTGTGTTTTGTCATATTGCTATTCATCTCATTAATACAGTTTTTAAAGAGGTAGCCTTAGAGGATTCTTGGGGGACATGGTGGGCTATGATTAAATGGGATTCACCTGATTCAACTCCTCTAACATTTTTAGCTCCTTTTGTTATTTCCATTACATAATACAAATTAGCTTTTAGCATCCAAACTCAATTTTACCATATAGGTCAACATGAAGTCCAAGTGCTACTTACCCAGACAAGTGAATACCAAACCATTTAAGAATTCAAAGTTTCTTTTATTCATTAGTTAGCCATAGATACAGTCCAATATACTGTTATTATCACAAAAAGACAACAAACTGGCTACTTTAAACAACAAACGTTCATTCTCACAGTTCTGGAGGTTAAGAAGTTCAAGATCAAGGTGCCTGGTGATGTAGTGTCTCATGAGGACTCGCTTTCTGGTCTGCAGTTGGCCATCTTCTGTTTGTTTCCCCACGGCCTTTCTTGGTGCTTGAAGAAGTGCTTGGGAAGAAAGAGAAAAAGCCCTTTTATCTCTCCCTCTTTGTATAAGGGCATCAATCCCATCAGGAGGGCTCTACACTTATGACCTAATCTAACCCTTACTACCACCCAAACACCATCACATTGGGGATTAGGGGGCCAACATATCAAATTTTTGGTGTGAAACAAACTTTCAATCCCTGAGCCTTTATGAGAAAAAAAAATGAAAGTAAAAGATATTAAAAGCACTTTCTTTTGGACAATATGCACTTTGAGGCTTTCATTTTCTTTATGCTCTCAAATGCAATTTAGAACAATCAGGCCATCACATACTTCTTGCATAAAGGCTAGAAAGAATTTATCATAGTTATTAGGTAACTTACTCATAGAAACAACTGGAGGGTTGGATAGTGTCCAAAAGTACATGGAAAAACTGGTATGATTGTATAACTTGGATGAAAAATTAGAATCTTTTTCCTTACCTTTCAATCCAGAATAAGTCCTTTCTTTTAAAGAAGTTTTTGTAAACTACTGCATAGACAAGAAAGTTGTTAAATGGAGACAATTGCTTATTATTAAGAGTTTTTACTGTTAATAAAAAAGATGGTAACAAGACCACTGATTCGTTTACTTTTCTATTGTCTATAGTAGTCAAGATTCATGTAGTAGTGGAATTAAAAAAAAAAGAATTTCTGTAAATTGAGCAATGTAAGTATATATATATATATATATATATATATATAAATATTATTTCATTAAGAAAATGTGGTTTTATCTTTTTGTTGTTTATTAAAGGGTGGCTTCCTTGGGAAACTTCATAAAGAAATTTATAATTTCTGTGCTCTAATGAATAGATGGTTTTTTGGTCAAAGAACCAGCAGCTTTTTAAATATTTTAATATATTAAGTCAATATAATATACATTTAAATGAAATCTTTATTGAGACAATTGTATAACTGCATGCAGTTTTAAGAGTTTATTGTTAGAGGTTGAATGAAGAGATCCTGAGTATGTCTCACCCAGTTTCCACCAATGAAATTTGTAAACCTGTAATATCATAAACAAGTTATTGACATTGATACATTTTACTTACCTTATTCAAATTTCCCCCTTTTTACTTGTATGTGTGTGTGTGTGTGTGTGTGTGTGTGTGTGTGTCTAAGACCTATACAATTTTACCATATATCTAGGTCCATATATCCTCAGTCAGGACACTGAAAATTTCATCATCAAAAGGATCCCTCATTTTGTCCTTAAATGATCACACCTACCCTGACACCCACTTTTTGTCTCTAACTACTGAAATCCACAAATCTGTTCATTATTTCTCAGATTGTGTCATTGCAAATGTTATATAAGTGCAATTACATAGTGTGCAAAATTTTGTGTTGGTTCCCCATCCCCACCTCATGATTCATCCAAGGTGTTGTATGTTATCAATGCCTTTCCTTTTTTTAAAAAATATTTTGTTAATTTTTTGGTATACATACAGCACAAGTTTGCTTAAAGATCAGTCTATTCACCTGTTGAAGGATGCCTCAAGTGTTCACATTTTTCAATAAGAAATAAGGCTACTACTATGTACATTGATGTATGGATGTTTGTGAGAACATAATTCTCATTTCTTTGGGATAAATGCCAAAGAGTACAGATTCGGGATCATATAGTAATTGCAGAACTTTTGAAACTGTTTCCCAGACTGGATGTACCATTTTACATTCCCAATAGTAATGTATGAGTGATCCATTCTTCCCTCATCCTTTCTGGTCTTAGAGATTTTTCACTTTTTTTTTTTTTTAAACCATTCTAATGGGTTCATAATGATTATCTCCTTGTGGGTTTGGTATGCATTTACCTGATGGCAACTGATGTTGAAAATCTTTTCATGGGCTTATTTGCTATTTGTATATTCTTTTCTGTGAAATGTCCCTTCATATATTTTTTTTGCCTACTTTCTAGTTGTTGTTTTTTTCCTCTTAACTGTTGAGTTTTGAGTTTTTAATATATAGTCTAGATACTAGTGTTATTTTGAGTGTGTGGTTTGCTTATATTTTCTCTCAGTCTGAGGCTTGTCTTTTTATCCTTTTCTCATAAAATTTCCTGAAACATTTTAATTTTGAAGAGCCTCAATTAATCAACTTTTTATTTTGTGGATCATGTTTCTGAGTATCATATGAAAATGCTTTGCATAGGGCTAGATATTAAAAATTTTCTTTTGTGTTTTTTCATAAACATTTTATACTTTTACATCTTCCTTTTAAGTCCAAGATATCTTTTGGGTTACTTATTGTACAAGTTGTGAGATCTAGATTGAGATATTTGTTCAAATTTTTTCACTTTGGGTATCCAGTTGCTCCAGCTCTTTTTGAAGAGGCTATCCTTCCTCTATTGAACATCTTTGGCAAGTCTGCATTTTTGTCAAACATCAGTTGAGTATATCTATTAGGGTGTATTTCTGGATTCTCTATTATGTTCCAGGAATCTATGTTTCTATCCCTTTAATACTACCATACAGTCTTTATTACTACACCTACATAGCAGGTTTTATCATCAGGTTTCTTTGAAATACAGTGATTTACTTTTGTTGTTGTTGTTATTGTTATGATGAAAACTATTATTATATAGCTGGTCTAGAATAAGCTCATCTATGTTCATAACAATCCATATTAGGATATTGATATTGATATTGATATTGATTGTATTAACCCTAAAAAAGCAATTTGATATTTTTGAACACTGTATGCCTCTCCATTTATTTAGATCTTTGATTTCCCTCATCAGCTTTTTATAACTACTCATTTATGATTAGTATGTAAGTATAGTATGTAGATCCTTATATATCTGTTGTTAAGTATATAACTAAGCATTTCATTCCTTTGGTGCCTTTGTTAACTACATTTTTCATTTTAGGTTCTGCATATTCATTCTTAACATAAAGATATATGACTGGTTTTATGTTGATCTTGTATCCTGAAACCTGATGAAAACTTTTTGCTTTTTTTCCAGTCTTTCTTTTCCATTTGGTCTGGTAGATTTTTTTGGTTTGCTCTACATAGATAGTCATATCATCTGCATATGTAGTTTTGTTTATTTCTTTCCAATCTGTATTTTTAAAATTTATTTTCATTGCCTTATTTCAGTGGCTAAATCTTCCAGAACTATGCTGAGTAAGAGTGGAGGAAACAGCCATCTTTGTCTGTTTCTGATCTTAGGGGGAAACTATTCAGTCTTTCACCATTAAAAATGATAGTTTTTATAACATTTTTTTGTAGATGTAATTTATCAGTTTGCTGTCATTCATTTCTATTCCTAACTTGATGATTTTATTTTTTAATCATGAATGGGTATTGGATTTTGTCAATTGATTTACTATGTCAATTGACAGGGTCATATGGTTTTTCTTTTTCAAATTGCTTATATGTTTTTTTGGTGTTTTTTTGTTTTGTTTTGTTTTTTGTTTTTGTTTTTTTGTTTTTTGGGGTTTTTTTTTTGCATTGTTTGACTTTGAAATACTGGACCAGCCTCCCATGTTTGGAATAAATTTCACTTGGTCATTGTATATGTTGCTGGATTTGGTTTGCTAGTGTTTTGTTGATGATTTTTATATCTGAGTTCAAAAGAGTTGTTGAAAAGAAAGCTGCATTGAAAAGAAAGCTGCAGCTTTCTTTTCTTGTGATAACTTTGTTGGGTTGTGTATCAGATCCCATATAATGAATTGTTAAGGAGTATTTTCTTACACACTGAAATATTTTGTGTAATTGTTGCTAATTCTTCTACATGTATTTGGTAGAATTTTCCAGTGGAATTATCTAGGCCTATATATTTATTTTGGGGTTTTTTAAATTATGAATTCAATTTATTTCATAGCAATAGAGTTATTGAAATCATTCCTTTCAGTTTGCTTAAGATTTGGTACCGTGGCTCTCACAGAATTTGTTTATTGAAATCAGATCTTTTTGAAATAAATGAATAAATAGAATGAATAAAAATGGCAAATTAGACATAATACAACTATAAGGCTGTTTTGGTTGTTACTAAAATTTTTCACCTATAAAGAACTGATAAAACTTTTAGCTTAAAATTTCTATTTCCATAGCTAGTTAACTTGTTAAGTCAAGCCACCTCTTCATCTGAGGACAAGTAGAAAAGCTAGTAAGATATTTTAAAATCTGCCCCTTATGGCATGAAAATTAATAGTTATACAGAAAATAATGGTAAACAAAAAACCCAGTCATATCCCAGCATATATTGTTCAGGAAAAAAAAAATGTGTTCAGGGAAAATGTTATTCATAACCAATATTTTATATAAGAGACTGAAAGTAAAATAAATGAATATTAAAGTAATTGGAAGATATAAGGAAAATAAAAATAAATAAAAAAAAAACCCCGAGGCACACTAAGTCTAAATGTGTCCACACATTTCTAAAATTCTAAAAAGGGAGAGAGGATTTATTTATTTATTTGTTTATTTATTTATTATGCTCAGTTAGGCAACATATAGTGCATCATTAGTTTTTGATGTAGTGTTCAGTGACTCATTAGTAGCATATAACACCCAGTGTTCATCATAACATGTGCCCTCCTTAATACCCATTGCCTGGCTACTCCATTACTCATTGTCTCCCTTCTGTAACCCTCAGTTTGATTCTTAGAGTCCACAGTCTCTCATGGTTTATGTCCCTCTCTGATTTCTTCCCATTTAGTTTTCCATCCCTTCCTCTATGGTCCTCCACTCTATTCCTTATGTTCCACTACAGAACAGTTATGAAAGAAATTGAGGAAGACACAAAGAGATGGAAAAACATTCCATGCTCATGGATTGGAAGAATAAACATTGTTAAAATATCTGTGCTGCCCAGAGCAATCTACGCTTTCAATGCATACCTATCAAAATACCATTGGCATTTTTCACAGAGCTGGAACAAATAATCCTAAAATTTGTATGGAAAAAGACCCTGAACTGCCAAGGAAATGTTGAAAAAGAAAACCAAAGATGGGGGCATCACAATGCCTGACTTCAACTTTATTACAAAGCTGTGATCATCAAGGCAGCATGGTCTTGGCAAAAAACAGACACATAAATCAGTGGAACAGAATAGAGACCCCAGAAATGGACCCTCAACTCTATGGACAACTAATCTACAATGAAGCAGGAAAGAACATTCAATGGAAAAAAGAGTCTCTTCAATAAATGGTGCTGGAAAAACAGGACAGTCACATGCAGAAGAATGAAACTGGACCATTCTCTTACACCATCCACAGAGATAAACTCAAAATTGATGAACGAGCTCAATGTGAGACAAGAATCCATCAAAATCCTAGAGGAGTCCATAGTCTCTCACAGTTCATCTCCTACTCTAATTTCTCCCCCTTCATTTTTCCCTTCTTCTAATGCCCTTCATGCTATTCCTTATGTTTCACAAATAAGTGAAACCATATGATAACTGACTTTCTCTGTTCGACTTATTTCACTTAGCATAATCTTCCCCAGTCTCATCCATGGTGATGCAAATGTTGGGAATTCATCCTTTCTGATGGCTGCGTAATTTTCCATTTTAGAAGGGGTGGTTGTGGAGGGATGAATGAACCCGGTGATGGGTGTTAAGGAGGGCATGTATTGCATGCAGCACTGAGTGTTATACACAAATAGTGAATCATGTAACACTACATCAAAAACTAATGATGTACTGTGTGGTGACTAACATAACATAATTAAAAAAAAAAATCCTAGAGGAGAACATAGGTAGTAACCTCTTCAACATCAGCCAAAGCAACTTCTTTCAAGACATGTTTCTAACGGCAAAGGAAACAAAAGTAAAAATGAACTTTTGGGAGAGGGGATCTAAACTATAATAACTCATGTCTCAAACATAACCAGGGCAAAAAAGAATGATACAAATGTTGATGTACATATAAGTAGGGATGTTAACCTCCAAGATAAGCAGAGCCTGTCTGGAATTCACATTAGTTTGTAGAGTCAGACAGTGATTATTTAAAAAAAAAAAAAAAAGAAAGAAAAAAACAATCCAGAATATCAGGTGCCTAGCTAGGACAGAACAATGTTAATTCACCATAGTCCACTGTGAAGGCAGTAATACTTAAAACGGAAATGAAAGATGGCACATCCATGTGCTGTTTTCTGGACACTTCCTTGAAATAGGTTTGAAATTGCCCTTGACCAGAGGTAACAGTCTCAGGAAGGCATTAATATAAGAAATCATTTGGAACGGGACATGGTAAGTAGAGAAAATTGTGAGTTCTGCAGAAACAAGAGAGAGTACAGAATCAGAAATCGACCCTCTTTTTTTTTTTTTAAATGACATTTTCTCTCAATGAAGCCTCATTTCACTATACCAACAAAAGAGGTTCTTTTTGTTTGTTTGTTTGTTTGTTTTAAAAGAGGGTCTTTTTGAATGAAGATCCTAGAAAGGAACTCAGAACCTTCAAGCCTCCTCCCAATGGAGACAGATCTGTTACAGTCAGTTTAGAAAAATTCAAAGCTTTGTATAATGAGCACAAATATCAGGAATCCCCCCAAAATAACTATTATGAGAATAGAATAGGCAGAATCAAAATGCTATATCTGATTAAAGTGCTAATGATAAATCAATCAAAAAGCAAAGAAAAATATACTATACACTATAATTTAGAGTATTCAATATGAATTAAATAATACTGGACATCCTTCGAAGAAATGAGATAACTCCTTAAGTCAAAAGTGTATACAAAGTGGATAAAACCAGAAAACTTGGGGCACCTGGGTGGCTCAGTTGGTTAAGCCTCTGCCTTCAGCTCAGGTCATGATCTCAGGGTCCAGGGATTGGGCCCCGCTGAGCAGGGAGCCTGCTTCCCCCCCAACCCATGCCTACCTGCCTCTCTGCCTACTTGTGATCTCTGTCAAATAAATAAATAAAATATTAAAAAAAAAAAAAACAGAAAAGTTTGAATACAAATTATTGGCAGAACTCAGTAAAGAATGACAGCTGAAATACAATACCATTTTATAAATGGTGATTAAATTAGAATGCCCAAAGGAAAATAAAGTTTAATGAATGTATAGTGAGAGACATTAAGAAATAAAAACATTAAGAAAACAAAAATAAAATGAAAGTAAAAGGATCAGAAGATATAGATATAAAAGATAAGCAGATTCTTACATATACATAATTAGAATCTCGAGCAAAAATAGAACATGTTTTGGAGTGGGTGGCCTTGTGTGAGCCTGGTGGCAGGTATTATGGAGGGCACGTAGTGCATGCAGCACTGGGTGTGGTGCCTAAACAATGAATGCTGGAACACTGAAAAGAAATAAAACAAAATAAAATAAAATAAAATAAAATAAAATAAAATGGAAAAAAATAAAGCAGAGATGAAAAATAGAAAATAAAACAGAACACGAAAGAAATTAGTATTTTAACTATGATTCAAGAAAATTTCTGAAAATTAAAGTCCTGAAACTACTAATTGGTGTTTACCCAGAGAAGCTGACATTGAACAATCAACTCTATGATATTCTAGTGAACTTTCAGACATTAAATAAATGAAGAAAAATATTTATGGGGCCTCCATGCAAAAAAGAAGCAAGTTGCTTACTGAGGAGAAAAAAAAAAAAAACAACGCATGTTGGGATCAGACATCTAGAAAATAATGGAAAAATTAAGACAACAGTGGAGTGTGGTTCAATAAATTCAAGGACAGGAAGTATGAGTCAATAATTTTATAGGTAGGCTATAAAGGATATAAAAATACAGTTTAATACCTATAAAAACTCTTGCAATAATGTAAGCATGAAAATTCTTTGCATAATATACTAAAGGATGAGTATCATCTAACCTAGAAGTGATTAGTAAACATGAGCTAAAGAACTGTCAATGAGACAAAAACAAGGTTGTGACAAAAAAAGTACAAATGTCATCTATGCCAAAAAGTGGAAGTAGAAGGAAAAAAGAAAATAGGAAAGTAGAAAAACTCATTGTTGAATAGGTGAAAGTCAACTCAACTAACAGAAGCTTAGTAAAAAAGAATAAAAAGAGTTAATAAGTGAGAGATAGTTCATATATTCTAAAGTGGAAATAAACTAATAGAAGCTTAACTAAAGGGGAAAAAAGAATTAAAGATATAATGAAATATGTTGATAAGAAAGTAACTCCGAAGGCCATAATAAAAGTTTTCATTGTTTCAAAATAAATTAAAAAATTAGTGATGAAATACACCACCTTGAGAAAGGAGCACATATATCCCTCACCTTCTCCCCAGCCTCTATTTCTATTCACTCAGTATTAATCATAAAATAATGGAAATAGAAAGTATAAAATAAGAAAATAACGCGGTGTTGAGTATGGTCATATCAGACATGTCAATAACTACAAATGGATTTAAACACCTGTGAAAAGGAAAAATAGGAAAAGTAAATAAAAGATTGGTGAAAGATTTTTTTTTTCCAGAAAAAAATGCAACTTTGTTATGAAACATGGGAAACACCTGTTTTTAAAATATGCTTCAGAAGTGACATAAAAAGAGAGAGATATATAGATAGAAATAGATGAGAGAAAGAGATTGAGAGAGACGCAAAGATATAGAAGAGAAATGGAAATACTAAGCAGATTTTTAGGATCCGGGCCTCAACACATTAAAGTAGACAAAGAAGATCTTTATGATACAAAATGATGCAATTGACAATAAAGTGGAAAACCAACAAAGGTGTAACAGGCATTATTATGTATGTACCAAGTAACACAGTTACTATTTTTTTTTCTAAAACATATTCAGGGAGAAATTGAAGAAAAACTTTAGCGATGTTTCAGTTATTTCAAGTTTGTGTTAAAATACCTCAAGAAGGCAAATAAGTAAGCATAGAAAAGGTCTAACCAATATCAAAAGGATGGATAATATGGAAAATATCAAATATTATATCCTAAAAATAACTTTCTATGTAAAAAAACAAACAGAACATCTAGTAAATGTATCATAATGTTGAAAACATTATTAACATAATGAAATCATTATAAACAACACTTTTCAATCAGGATTTAATAAGACTAGAGATCAGTAACAAAATTGAAAAGATCCTTAACCTGGAATTTATATATTTTTTTGTTCGGTTAGGTTTATCATGGGTCTATGGTCTAAATGTGTACTCTTCCCCTAAAATTTATATGTAGAAACCCTAGCCCCCAAGGTGATGGTAGTAGAAGGTAGATCTATGGAGAGGTGCTTAGACCATGAGAGCAGACCCTTGTAAATGGGATTAGTTCCTTTATAAAATAAGCCCTACAGAGGCCCCCTGACCCTCCTACCACCTTCAGGACACAACAAAAAGGTGCCATTTGAGAACCAGAAAGTAGGTCCTTGCCATCTACGAATCTGCCAAACCACGAAGTTGGACTTCCCAGCCTCCAGAATTGTGAGAAGTAAGTGTTTGTGGTTTATAAGCTATGTAGCGTATGATGTTTTTGTTATAGCAGCCCAAACAGGCTAAGATATATGGTATAATTACATACAGTAAAATCCACTTTTTTAGGTGTACATTTCCATGAATTTTAATTTTGATAAAATCTAATCTATCACATTTTCTTTTATGATTCATATATTTTACATCCTAAGATTTTTTGCCAAACCATAAGTTGCAAAAATATTATTTTTTAAAATAGTTATAGGTCTAATGTTTAGGCCTATGACAATATTAATTTTTGAATATTATGTAAGACAAATGCATTTTCATTATTTTCCATATCTATACCTACATGTTTCAGCACTATTTAAAGAAGGTCATGCTTTTATCCATTGAATTGCTTAAGTATGTATATCAAAAATCAATTAGCCAAATACATGTGGGTCTATTTTTTTGAGTTCATCTCTGTTAGTTCCTTTCCTTCTTTAGATGATCTCAGTTCTCTCATATTTTATTATACACATAGAGACAAACCAGATGGCACGTTAACACTGTGCCTAGAAACCCCATTAGGTAGCTCACTCAGTTCAGTAAGTATATTTCTATTTTCTATATTATTGCAGATGATACTGTTGCTAAATATTCTGTTAACTGCATAACAGAGATCCTCCTTCCTCAGGTTTCCAGTAAGAGTTTTCACACTTCCTTATAAGCCCTTGCTTCAACCTTCTCAAAGTTTATAAAATTATACAGCTTCTTCAAGGGTCTTGATGGTTTCACAAACACTTTCCTCAAACATTTTTAGCTTCTCAATCCATTCCAATAGTTTAGGATTTTGTTATGCTGCTGTAACACCCACTCCCACCACCGAACCAGGCGTTCATTGTGTATAGTTTTTAAAGCAGTTGCCTTAAAACATAGTGACTTAAAACAGAAAACCTGGATTAGCTAAGATTTCTGTAGGTCAAAATTCAGAAGCTTGACTGAGTGATTCTGACCCAGGGTCTTACATTCGGTTGTAGTTAAGCTGTTAATCAGGGTTGCAGTCATCTCAAGGATTGACTGGCACTAGAGGATCTTCTTCCAAGCTCACTTACATGGGACTTGCCAGGAAATAGGAGTTCCTTGCTGGCCATCTCCAACCAGTCCTCTCATAGGGCTGATTGGTTGACCTCACAAAATGATAGCTAGTTTTCCACAGAGTAGTGATCCGAGAGAGAAAGGAGCATCCCACAGTGTCTTTCATGACTCAGTCTCCAAAGTGATGCACTATTATTTCCACCATATTTTATTCATTAGAAACCAGTCACTGAGTCAGTGTACGCATTGAAGGGATGAGAGTGAAGCTCCACCTATTAATGGAAAGAGTCAAAGTTAAGCTGTACCTATTGATGGAAAGAGAGTCAAATAATTTGTGGACATATTTTAAAACAACTACAAGGCAGAAGGTAGATTATATATATATATATATATATATAAGTTGAATGCTATGTCAGGAATGTCAGGGGTACATCTGGATAGATGGATATGAACATACAGCAGGAGTTTACCTAGATTGGGAGGTGCCGTATTTGGGGACTTGGAAACTAGATAAGACAGTTTTTTCTGGGAGGCAATTAAAATGGGCATTAAATAATAATAAATATTATTTCTTTTAGCTCAAATCCTTAAAAGGATGGCAAATTCCTGAGATTATTTCAGTTTGCTTGCTTTAGGGAATATTCAGCTCATGGTGGAAAGGAACACAAGTTTTTTCTATCTTAGATTTCTCTTGAGCTCAAGAGCATCATTGAATAGAAAACAAACACACAGAAAAAAAAAGAATAAAGCTAAAACATTCAGAAAATGATACTTAAGAACCAAAATCTGTTGGGATAAATAATGTGTATTTTGATATAATCTATCCTACATGATTCATTGCTCCCAAAAGTTTCATATGAACAGTGAAACAGCTAAGATTATTGTGGCTTGAGCAAAAATAGTACAGTGGCTACTTGTGCACAGGAATAATAATACTGATGATAATTCTAGAGATAGCCTAACGTATTGAGCTGAATACTTATGTGCTAGGTACTCTGATAAGCAATTTATATTCATTGCCTCATTTAATTATCCCCCAAATCACATGAGATTGATGCAACAAGGAAGCAATTATTTTCCTTAGGAGAATTACTTTCTGGACTATGTTAATATACATTGATAAGACTCCAAATCCCCTGAAGTTTGTCTTAGTACTGTTTTTTTAAAATTTATTTTCTACTTATTATTAATATTTTAATTGATTTAAGGTCTAGTGATTATGATGATGATGATTAAGAATTATCTAGTTTTTGCACTCACTGAATCTGCTCTTTAAAAAACAATGATTATTATCATTTTAGACAGAAATAAAACAATTATGCAAAATTTTTACACAATGAGAAGAAGAAATTTACTTTTTTTTTAATTTTTTTTTTATTTGACAGACAGAGATCACAAGTAGGCAGAGAAGCAGGCAGAGAGAGAGAGGAAGGGAAGCAGGCTCCCTGCTGAGCAGAGAGCCCGATGCGGGGCTTGATCCCAGAACCCTGAGACCACCACCAGAGCCAAAGGCAGAAGCTTAAACCACTTAGCCACCCAGGCACCCCGAAATTTACTTTTCTAGTGTTTGAACCATGTACTGGTAAACCATTTCTCTTAATTCAGATTTAGTTTCTCCTATTTAGACTAAATTAATTAATTAACTTATTTATTTATTGTTTTCAATTAATTGCCCAAGACTTAGCTGATTTACATAGAGCAATGACAGTGCCATTTGTAAGAAGGTTAATCTATTTTTCAATTATCAAATATACATTTCATATATGAAAACTTGTATTAACTTCAAAATATTATTCAAATATAAAAGCACTGTCAAAGTATTCCAACCTTACTATGACACATTTAAGGAAATACTGTTTTCATTATTTTTCTTATGATTGGAAGGTACATGATAATTATAAAACTGAGAGAACATGAAAAAGGGACTCAACAAGGAAATACTTAGAAATTTCCAAGCTTAACAATCTCCTGTATGTTTCTGCTTATATCCATAAATATGTACAAATACATACATATATATATATATATATACACAAATATATAAACACATGATTTTAAAAAATAAAATCATACTATATAATTTTATATCATTTAAGGTTTTTATCAAAAATGTTTCCCTGTACTAGTAAATATTTTTTCAAAACATAATTTTGGAAATTGCAAAGCATTCTTGAAAATATTCATGCTACTCTTAATTTATTTTCCTGTTGTTGACAGTATAATTAATGAAAACTGACCATTTAAGACACTGGAATATACTTTAAGGGAATTCATGGTGTTGATATATGAGCACAGTGGGATGACTTCTTAATATATTCCTCAAGAGAATTCATCAGCCTTCTTTATGATTGGACTTCTAGTTCCCTAAGGTTCTATTTTTTACTGGGAAATGTTTTAATATCTAGCAAGCAATTATAATAGCACTATCATAGTACCCGAGGCATTTAATCACACATGATTCTACTCTTTTTCCCCCACTATATCTGAATTATCATTGTGAGGAAAAAAAATTCTTATTCTCAGCATGACTGCAATAAAACTAGTGAAAAAAAAGTAATATAAAAAATCAAGTAGAAAGGACCTGGAAAGAACAATAGAAATTGCACCTGGTTTTAGGGGATTGGTTCCTAGTCCCTGTTGAGTACTTAAATAGTTTTGTGCCCTGGGGAAAGTCACTTAAATTTTCTAGAACTCTGACTCCTCCTCTGATAATTTATCTTAAATAGTAATTTTTTTCTCTGAAAATTTTAATTTATATTTAAAGGGAATAAATGACTCGATGTAATCTTGTTTCCAAGTGATCTGTCTGAAACCAGGTAAAATTTACATGAATTAATTCCACATACTAGATAAGTTTAAGATTTTATTTATTTACTTATTTGAGAGAGGGGAGAGAGAGCGTGAGCAGGGGAAAGGGCAGAGAGAGAAAGAGAGAGAATCTTAAGCAGACTCCAGGCTGAGTGTGGAGCCTGAAACAGGGCTTGATCTCAGGATCCTGAGATCATGACCTGAGCCAAAATCAAGAGTCAGATGGTTAATTAACTGAGCCACCCAGATGCCCCTTACTACTGAGTTGTTTCTTTTTTATGATTCAAATCTGAGTCTGAGTTCTTGATATAATTTATTGTCATCCATGGTCAGAGATCAGAGCATTTTTCTAAATGTCATTTTTCTACAATTAACTGCACTAAACTCAATACATTTTGTAAGATATAGAGTAAATACTCCCATTAACTTATTTTTCACATGAATGTTAGAATTACACTTTTACCTAAATAATCCATTTCATATTGATCAGAAGTGTGTTTAAATTAGAAATCAATTTAGGAAGAGTTTGTGTTATTATAATATTGAGTCCCACATGATTAGAATTTTAAAATTGCTCTGATTAAAAGAGTCTCTTAAATCTGATATTTTCACCTCTCAGAAGATACACTGAACAAAAAGAGACTTTCCTGCCAACAGGACTATTCCAGCTTGTTTTTTGTGAGTAGAGAAAGGAGAAGAAGCTTGCTTGATAATATTAAACCAGTGTGATGTTGGCCCCTGAATAAAAGCATAGATCAAAGAAACAGAGATAAGAATCTACAAACCACAAATCTGACACTAATAGTAAAATAATTAAATATCCAAAAATGAAACTGGGGCAATTTTTAGATACTTGGATCTAAACCAAAGTTATGTGCTCTTTTTTTCAACTTTATCAAAATGAGTTCAAAATGAATCAAAGTTAAAACAACATTATTTAGGAGTACCTGGGTGGCTCAGTTGATTAAGCATCCAGCTCTTGATCCTCAGTTCAGGTTTTGATCTAAGGGCCAAGAGTTTAAGCCCCTCATCGGGCTACACAGCATGGAGTTGGGTTCCACAGCATGGAGCCTACTTAAAAAAAAATTCCAAAAAATAAGGGTATTTGTAAAATGTAAAATAAAACATCACAATTATTAGAAAAAGTTCTTTATGTATTTTTTATTATTACTATGCTACAGTATTACTTTCTAAGCAAAGCACAAAGAATTAAAATACATAAAGAATAAAAGTGGTGGATTTGACAGCAAAAGCTACTATCATCAAAATACAAGAGAGAAAGTCAAAGGTAAGATAAGAAAAACTAAAGAAAGGAAGTGCATCACAGCCAGTAAGTATCACAGGTGAATGATGAGGTCAGTGTATTGAATAAGTAAGGAGACTTTATAAATAGTTAAGAAAAATTTATGCATGATAAAGGAAAATGACATAGATATGAAATAGATTAATTAGAAAAGAAAGCATATAAAGACAAATAAACATATGTAGTGTGCTTAACCACACTTGTAACAAACACAAGCAAATCAAAGAAAAATATGATATATAATTTTTACCTGCAAAGTTTCTATTATAAATGCTGTGGAACACTATCAAAGATTGCAGTGCCAAAGCATAAACTTTCTTTAATCCCATTTATCATCAAAAGCCTTCAAACTTCATGGCTTTTCTCCCCTAGCAATCCACTTCTAGCAGTTTATTTTCAGCTAATAATGGGCAAGTGTGAAAATGTGTGGTTATAAAGATGTATTGGGGCAGCTTATACTACTGAAAAATTGGAACTTAAAAGTGGTTTTCAATAGAAGACTGGTTAAATTAATCATGGTGTATTTAAAAGGAAAGCTATAGTGGTCAAAATGGTGAAAATAAATTTATATGTTCATTAACAAGCAAGAATGAATACAATATATACTTTCAGTACATCTAGTTATCTTTTATGTAGTTTATTGACTGTGCATTTAAATGGACCAGATTCAGATCCACTTGTTTCCCCTTAAACAATGTTGCTATAAATGCCACTTTATGAAAAGCCCAGTTAGTACACACACACGACACTTTTACAAAAATATAAATAAATTTTCTGTCATTTTTTTTACAGTGTAAGGTAGTTGGCAAAATTTTCCTATTAGTGTTTAAATTAATGTGAATAGATGAGTGGTTGTAGGTCATTTTAGAAGGGAATATTAAACATTATGAAATAAGCAAGTTATTTATATAATTTAATAAACATCAAAATTTAGGCCCATTTCAAGGAAATTAGATAAAGATGAATAATTTTAAGATATTATTGATATCTCCTATATGCATTATGTATTTACTAAATGAGCACTTACAGATGTGAAATTTTATAATTTTATAATATATAATATATATTATATATATAATATATAATTTATAATTTTATATTTTATATTTTATATTTATAATAATATATAATTATATAATATAATTTTATATTTATAATAATTTTATATTTATAATTTTATAATTTTTTATAATTTTATATACTTCAGCCTGTTAATAAGTTGTCATTAGACTGCATAAACACAAGTTTTTTTTTTTTAAAGATTTTATTTATTTATTTGATTGACAGAGATTACAAGTAGGCAGAGAGCAAGAGGAGGAAGCAGGCTCCCTGCTGAGCAGAGAGCCTGATGCAGGGCTCCATCCCAGGTCTCTGGGATCATGACCTGAGCTGAAGGCAGAGGTTTTAACCCACTGAGCCACCCAGGCGTCCCAAACACAAGCTCTTTTTGATTAGCATGGACTTCAAAGGATAAAAAATTAGGACCTCATATACTCTGACAATTTTTTTTAAAGATTTATCCATCCATTTGACATAGAGGGAGTGAGAAGGAGCACACACATGCACAAGCGGTGGGAGGGGCAGAGGGAGTGGGAGAGAATCTTAAGCAGACCACCCCCCTCAACCGACCCTGAAATCACACCCTTAGCTAAATCAAGAGGTGGCTATTTAACACACTGAGCCACCCAGCTGTCATCTCTTAGATGATGTTCAAAGTTATTTAGTCTTATAGTAAATTTCACAGCGAACTGAACATTGTAAATTAGTTAAGTAATTGTATATTCATTTATATGCCTCTGACATTTCATTAAGTCCTGTGTGGTGGTATGAAGTTTATATCTTTAAAAAGGATACTTCTGGAGTGGACTTGAAATTCATTGCTGCTCGGGGGGGGGGGGGAAACGTTTGAGTGGGAGTTAACTATTTTCGCACTTTTCACAGTCTTCTTTTTCTAGTAATGCTACTTGAAATATGTTCGCTTAAATTCTTGGCTTGCATGTATGTCTCAGAAGTAGGGAAATTCCAAGCTGGGTATACCTATCTAAAGTATTTTAAATATTTATCATTTTAAAACAGTTGATGTTGGGTGTTGGGTCAGATAACTGAACAAGCTGTTGAAGAGCACTTGTTGACTACAGCGGGACTGAGTGTAAGATCAGAGACATCTGAGGTCAGTCTATTTCAAGATGGAAGAATAAGCAAGGCGGGGAGAAAGAAGAAGAAGACGACACGTAGAGGAGGCTTGATTGCCACCTTATCACTTTTTAAAAATATTGTCAAATATTTGCTATCTAAATCTGTTACTGTGTAAGGTGTTCACAACTTTCAAAGGGACTGCAACCACCCTGCTCTTTGTCTTTCAGTTTTGCCCTTGGTGGTAAAATGGACCCAGCTGCAGTAGTGCTGCTGGCAAAGCTGATTTGGTGACTATTTATAAAAATATCATGTAAGTTTTATAGCACAATGGAGGTGTTCTGCCCTTTATGTCTTTATGTCCTGGATAGATACTTGTTTTTGGTTTTATTTTATTTTAAAGATGTATTTATTATAGAAAGAGAGAGAGAGATGTGTGTGAGTGGGGGAAAGGGCAGAGGGAAAGGGAGCGTCTCAAGCAGATTTCATGCCTAACATAGAGTGGAGCCGGAGATGACACTTCTGTATCAGGACCCCAAGATCATGACCTGAGCCAAAAATCAAGAGTCTGCTACAACAGCTTGAGCCCCCCCCATGCATCTCAAGCATTAACTCTTAATCCACATAAGAACCCCATGAAGTAGATACCATTATTATCCACATTTCACAGATGAGAAGACTGCTATATAAATTGTCAGAGTGGGACAGCTGGGTGGCTCAGTGTGTTAAATAGCCACCTCTTGATTTAGCTAAGGGTGTGATTTCAGGGTCGGTTGAGGGGGGTGGTCTGCTTAAGATTCTCTCCCACTCCCTCTGCCCCTCCCACCGCTTGTGCATGTGTGTGCTCCTTCTCACTCCCTCTATGTCAAATGGATGGATAAATCTTTAAAAAAAATTGTCAGAGTATATGAGGTCCTAATTTTTTATCCTTTGAAGTCCATGCTGCCTCTTCAAATAATGAATTTTTTAAAGAAAAAAGTCATTTTTGCTATTTATTCATCTTTAAACTTTTCTGGATGTTTTATTAATTTCAAATTAAACATATTTTTATTATTATTGGTAAGCTATTCCCTTATTTTGGACCCTGTCCTCAATCACAAATCACATACCAATTTTTAAAAATATTTTTTTTTTTTTAAAGATTTTATTTATTCATTTGACAGACAGAGATCACAAGTAGGCAGAGAGACAGGCAGAGAGGAAGGGAGGCAGGCTCCCTGCTGAGCAGAGAGCCTGAGTGGGCTTGATCCCAGGACGCTGGGATCATGACCTGAGCCAAAGGCAGAGGCTTTAACCCACCGAGCCACCCAGGTGCCCCTAAAAATATTCTTTTAAGCAGTTATTTGCAAAAATATTAATATAAAGTCTTTGTTAGGTTTTAAAGTTTTTATTTATGATATTTTAAACTTGAAAATCAACTTAGAAAACACAGATTTGGAGTTGTTCAGTAAAAGCCCAACCATCTCCTCAAGGTCCAAAAATGATGGAAATAATTATAAACTGGACAATTGAATGAAGCTTTATGTTCTCTAATAAGCTAATTAATAGAAGTTATTTTAACTTTACTTATAAATACATTACTTTGTAATTTAATATAGGGATGTTAAAATATATAATTTCAAATATATCATTGCCATCTATTGGAAATAGCATATCTAAGCCAATTCCCACTCTAAAGAAAATATAAAATTAAATGTTTTTTTTCTCAAGTACTAGACTGTAAGTTGAGCCTTCAATATTGTATAGTATTTGAACATGTACAGCTGCTGTGCTATATGTTTATGTTTAGATATTCCACTGTAATTTTAAAATTATATGTATTTTCTGTGCCCAGGGCTGATATTTTTGTTTTGTTGTTTTTTTAAGGAATGCTGTATGACAGAATAATGTAGGAAAGTTGCATTATGACATATATTATTCTCTGCAGTAAAAGAAGACTATTTTATTTGAAGTTCTGTTTATTAAATCTCTGCCTTATTTCTAACAAATGTAAAGTCTGATGATGAATCTGGTCTGCTACAAAAAAATGCTTTCAGTGTTAGTTTGTGCTTGCCAAGGTAGTAGGGAGCTTTAGTAGTATATCCCACATGCCTTCTTTTTATATGGTGCATCAAAACCAGATATGGTAAAAGTGTAGTCTTAAAAAATAACAAGAAGGCATAAGACTAAAAACAAATAAATGATGGCCAAAGGATGTATAAAATTGATTCTGAATTTATTTACACACTCTGGGGCATATATGAAGCTTATCATATTTTTAGTGCAGAATAATATACTTGGGAGAAAAAAAAAATCCTAACTCTTCTGAAAACCCAGAACTCGTCATCCTTTGATAATGAATAGAAAAATGACCTTATGACTATTTCAACTACAAAGAGAGACTCTGTTGAGACCCTAATACTAACAATCTATGCACCCTAAAATATAGCTTCCTTTTTTTTCTGGGCTCACTCATTCACACATTTACAGTTCACACTTTGAAATGCACATTTCAGATGAGTTCCCATCCTCCTGAGACTGTCATCCATCACTACACTACCAAAACCATCTCCCAAAGATAATCCTAGAAATTGTTCAGATCCAACAGTCACTTCTGATACCAAATACCTTGTGCTGAACTGGGATGTTTGAGACTAGACAGTTCCAGCTGTATCTCTCACTCCATTATCTTTTTTACATCCTAACAGCAGACATTACATGATTCCCTTTCTGGCTTTCTGGTGTTTTATTGCCTGCTTGTTATTATTCCTCCCCAAACCTACATTTTCCAGTATGGAATCTACTTGCTTTTGTATTGGCTATTTGTCATCTTTTGGGAAATTCTAGTTTAACTGCATAATTCTAAAACAATCTTAGTCTGAAAATCACCAAGTATTTAATATGTTTTGAGTATTAGTACATGGTTGGTATTTGTTAAAGTTACATGTAACTGTGCATTCTCAAATTTGAGGGTGTAATTTTCTATGTTTGACTTTTGGGAGATCAGGTTTGTTTAATTTTTTGAACTTTTTTTATTATTTGCCTTTCAGTTTATTTGATGGATCACTTAAAGATGGATTACATTAAGTGAAAGTTAATCACTATTTTTTTTTCTTCCACCTGAGTAACATATAGATCTTAGAATCAATTACATGAGATCACTGTGGTACTATTTAATGCTATTATTTTCCAGGATCTTAATTCCACATTTAAGTTTTTCTTTTGACTTAGTCATTATTATTTTTTATCTTATCTGTGTTCAATTTTTTCTTCGAGGAGAGGATTCTTTAGAAGTTATTTCAGTGAAGATATTGGTGACAATTCTTTAAGTTTTATTTGTCCAAGAATCCCTTGTTCATCTAATTTCTTGCTCTTGAATGATACTTATATTCAAAATTCTTGTTGGCAAATTTGCTCAGGTCTTTGAAGAACCTTACTTAACTGTAGATTCAGTTTTTCCTCTTTTAAACTTTTCTCTCTATAATTACAATTATTTGTGTGCTCCCCACCTTTAACTTAATTTTATTTTTCTTTCTTTTGGGTGTTTACCAGTTTAATTTCGTGTGTTTAGGAGTGATTTCCTTCTTTATTAGGCTTGGAATTTGTGACGCTTCCTGAATCTGGTGATTTATGCTATTTTTCTCTTAAATATTTCCATCCCCCACATCCTCCTTGTTTTTGTTTTGTTTTGTTAGTCTTTTTTCTGAATTTTTTTCATTTCTTCCATTTCATTATTTTTAAATTCTTATATTTTTCCTACTCCTATTTATCTGCAATCTATTGTGAAGAAATGTACAGATCTATTTCCTAATGTATTACTACATCAGTTATATCTAAACAGATGCTTAACCCCTTTGATTTTTTAAATTTGATTATTGCATGTTTCATACCTGGAAATTATATTTCTTTTTAAATTCTATCACTTAATGGCATATTACTTTATCATGTTTTCAGTTTCCCATAATATTTTATAATTTATAATTTATATTTTTCATCTATAGCCAATGTTTTTATTTTCTAGAGTTTGACAAAGTTCTAATTCAGCTATTTGTTGTTTCCCCTGACTCTTTTTCATGGGGGTTTGTCTTTTTGTGCATTTTGTGATTTAGAATTGTGACTTTGTATTTTGTTGCTTCCATCAGTGGAAATCCTGTGAAATCCAGTTTAAAGAGTTTATCGTGGTGGAGCCTGGAATTGTTGGTTTTGGCTTGAGTCATGATTTCAGGGTTGTGAGATGGAGCCCCAGGTGGGGCTCCATGCTCAGCACAGAGTCTGCCTGAGATGCTCTCCATCTCCATCTCCCTCCCCCTCTGCTCCTCCCCTCACTCAGGCTTGCTCTTTATCTCTCTCTAAAATGAATGAATGAATAAGTGAATAAATAAATAAATAACATCTTAAAAAAAGTATATCCTTGCAATTGTTATGCTTTCTTGCTTCTAGCCAGTGATTTAGGAATTAGGTGGTACAATAGTACATTTTGTTGCCAACATTCTAGATTCTTTTTTTTTTTTAAGATTTTTATTTATTTGACAGACAGATCACAAGTAGGCAGAAAGGCAGGCAGAGAGAGAGAGGAGGAGGAGGCAGGCTCCCTGCCAAGCAGAGAGCCCAATGTGAGGCTCGATCCCAGGACCCCGGGATCATGACCTGAGCCGAAGGCAGAGGCTTTAACCACTGAGCCACCTAGGTGCCCCGCAACATTCTAGATTCTTATTTGAGTGATCACATAGGTGGTAGTTTGAAACTCTGAATCTGAAGACAGCCCTGTGATTTTGAGTTCTTAGAGGAGAACTATTTTTTTTTTTCTTATCAAGATCTCAGGTCAAGATAGACCTGCTTTAATCTCACTTCCCTTTTCCTATAGGCAGGTTTATTTTGTAATGTCCTTTTAATTTGTCCTGTAGATGCTGGGTATCCTGCTTTGGCTCAGGTGGCCCCAAAGCATTATCTTCCATACTTGCATGGCCCTTAAACTATCAGCAAAATCCCCAAGAGGAGCTGAAGTATCTTCAGGGGCTTAGCTCTGTAACTTTTAGCATACTCTTTATTTTTGGTTCCTGGGAACTTTACTTCTTTAAAAATTCTCCAACTATTTAAGAAAATGTTTGCTAAATGTTTTTAGTAGTTTTTAAAATGTGTATATCTTATTACCTGAGTCTCTATCTCTTAAGGAATCCACTTCTCTTTAAGCTCAGTCCAGTAGGAATTTTTACTTATTCTTATGTATCCCAACATAGAGTCAGGAGGAGAATTTTCATCCACCTGTTCTTGGAGCACCTGGGTGGCTCAGTCGGTTGAGTGTCTGATTCTTGATTCTGGCTCAGGTTATGTTCTCAAGGTCGGAGATTGAGCCCTGTGTCGGCCTCTCTGCTCAGCACAGAGTCTGCTTGAGATTCTCTCTCTCCCTCTGCCTCTCCCCCATCTCAATAAATAAATAAATTAATTAATGTAAACATTTTTCATTCATCTGTTCTTCTAACCTGCTTCCCAGCCACTAATCTTACAACCTCCTAACAAAGTTCCCTACTTGGAACCCATCTGACCAAGTCAACATAGTGATAATATTAGTATTAGTTGTATTAGTAACAACAACAACAACAGCAACAACAATAATAATAATAGTGTATTAGTGTATCTAATATTAATCTAGGTAAAATTCTAAGCACCTTGCACATACTGATTCACTTAATATAGGTAATAATCACTATTACTGTTTCCATTTCACAAAGAATCTAAGGTATGGAGTCAGTAAATAATGTCAAGAGAATTAATGATAAAGTCAAGACTTGAATCTAGGAAATCTGTTTTCAGAGTCTCTGATCATAATTGTTCTATGGGTTTTACTCCCCCACATTCTATTTTTTTCCCAAGACTAATGATATGTAGCTATCTGGTTCACCTGCTTCATCTTAAAACCAACTCTTTCATAATTACAAAATTTTAAAATATTTGGGACAACCCATCCAAAATACTAGGAAAGTGTCCATTGACTTTTTTTCGGTATCAATAATTTTTGCTTCCATTTTACTTCAACTACTTATGTCAAAGTTTCCATTGTGAACATTATTATTATTATTAATTTTAATTTTTTGCTGTTCCCTCCTTTAGAACCTTAAACTCTAAACATGTTCTGTTATTGTGTCATCTCTTTTAATATGTTATTCACAACAGGGGCGCCTGGGTGGCTCAGTGGGTTAAAGCCTCTGCCTTCGGCTTGGGTCATGATCCCACATTTCTGGGATCGAGCCCCGCATCGGGCTCTCTGCTCTGCGGGGAGCCTGCTTCCTCCTCTCTCTCTGCCTACTTGTGATCTCTGTCTGTCAAATAAATAAATAAAATCTTTAAAAAAATATGTTATTCATAACAAACCTGTAATTTGAGAGAGATGTCTACATGAAGTTTTCATAACTATCTGTACCTTAGTTTCCTCATCTGCAACATAATGCTCTTTTCCCCAAATATTTATGACCTAAATAAGATAGCATGTGTAAAGCTGTACCATAAGTCCTAGAGAATGGTTCTGATTAAAAGTCTAAAATGTACTCCTTATTAAATGGTAAATTCTCTCATAGGCCTTTGGCTGTATCTCAATCTTTTCTTCATTCATTGGCCAATTCTGGTTTCTTAAAGCAATTATTTCTTTAATTATCTAGCTCATACAATTTACTTGCTTATTGTCTGACATTGTCAGCAGAAAACCATCAGTGTTACAGCATAAAAAGCAATTGTTAACAATCACACCAAACGGTTAATGAACAGAAAATGCTAATGTTTTAAAGAATGTTTTGCATCCAAGCATGATAGATGTTATATACAGGTGTTTTCTATTTTTCACTCAAGTTTAGTAAATTGTTTGAAAGTTAAGGCATGGCATGTTTTATAGTCTTCCCCTTCTGAAAATAATGGCAAATAGCTATGGCTGGTGTTGTGTGTCTGGTTATCAGAAGCACATTATTAACATTAATGGGTCCATGTATTTGGAAAAGGGCCAAAATTATAAAGAAATTTTACATTAGTAAAGGACATGACCCTGTATCTGGTTTTCTGTAACATATCATTGAGGATGATCATGTTATTTTTCCTAATAAATGTTTAATAATTTGAGAATTGTGAAATATTTGCTTAGCATGAAAGTTGTTCTTTTCTTTTTTTCTTTTTTTTAAAAGATTTTATTTATTTATTTGACAGAAATAGAGAGATTACAAGTAGACAGAGAGGCAGGCAGAGAGAGAGAGGGAAGCAGGCTCCCTGCTGAGCAGAGAGCCCGATGCGGGGGCTCGATCCCAGGACCCTGAGATCATGACCTGAGCTGAAGGCAGAGGCTTTTAACCCACTGAGCCATCCAGGTGTCCCGAAATTTGTTCTTTTTTTTTTTATAATAAAGTCAAATATTTATGGCAAATATATCTTAATATTTAAAAATAGTTCAAAATTTCTGTATTTGTAATCAGAAGTACTTGTGTAACTTAATTACTGCAGTTAATTAGATACAATTGAGAAAAATAATCAAATTGTACTTTTTACTTGATTTATGTGGCATAACACAGGTCTGCTTAAAAACTTCGACATAGATAATATACCAGCTTGAATTTTAATAATATGGATTAGATTTGATGATACTTAACTTATATACAGAGGGAATAATGGGAACATTTTGGTAAATACAGTGAATACCAGGAGAATTGAATTTCTGATCATTGATTTATTCATTTATCATAAAATTTTATTCTCATTTTATAATGGCTATTACCCATGTCCAAGCAGAAAAAGAATATGAAGTAATGGGCTTATGGAGAGTTTGAACAAAATACAGAAACTATTTTTACCAATTACCAGCATAAGCATTTAATCTACAAGTACTAAACTAAAAGTACTTTAGTTTAACAGGCTTGAATGTGTCAAGTCATAACAGGAATCCAACCCCTCAATTCAAATATTCCTAAAATTACTCTGGAGGTGTTAGTAATGTCAGCATTTTAACTATCTATCCATTTATTTATTTATTTATTTATTCATCCATCTATCTATCTATCTATCTATCTATCATCTATCTATCATCATCATCATCTATATCTATCTATTTATATTTATGCCTGCAGAGATATTTGGTCTTTTACTTTCTAGGTGGTTTTATTTTGTGATGTGAGATAAAAAGACTATCTGAGCTGCATATTTTACTCCTTCCTGAGGAGGAAGCTAACCTGATTAAAATCTTGTCTACCTTATTTTCAGGAATGTCACTTCTTGTTTGCTCTTCTTATAGTGTTATGTACATACCTAAAAGAAAGGGGAAAAAAAAAAAACCTGGCAATTATTTTTATTTTTGTAAAGTGTAGCTTTTTTTAATGGTTTATAGTCTACAGTTTAATTTCCAGTTTGTTCTTGTATCTTAAAATTGGTCAGCAAATGATATCCCATTACAGCTGATGTTGATAATAACAATGAAGGTCGGATCTTAATATTTTTTCCTTTTCATTGTTAATTAATATATTAAATCCAAATTCCAAGGGAGTGTATATCTCGTGGCAAAGTAGGAAACTGCATTTGAATGAGACATATATAAAGCTGTTAAGATTGGATCATATATTTCTGTGCACTTTATGTACATCCAAGTTAGAACAGTTTTAGGTTTAAATTGATTTCCTGATATTCTAATAAAGTGGTAATCCGTTTAATCAGGTCTGTGTTTAGGCAGAGACCCATATCTATAATTAGATATTGCTGTTTTCGCCTTACATTTTGTGACATATCTAGTTTGTTTGAAGTTGAACAGGGTTGCATTCACATAAAACATTATTTTTGGATTGTTTATTGAACCCGTATAGTGGCCTCTAAATATAGATATTTCTGACAGCAAATAAACTGATCTGCAATTCCTGTAAGTATGGTAATGATAGATAAAATACTAAATGCAATGTGTGTGATACAACATTTTTAAATCAATCTCAACTTCTCTACTTGTGAACCCTAGCCCTCACAGAAAGACACTGTTGCTTAGACTAGAGCTGTTTCTTGGGATTCTTTTGACAATATCATAGCTGTATGCCCTTGGGGAATTTGTGGTTGCATGCAAAATTTGTTTGAACAACACATCTTTTTTTTTTTATTTTATTTAATTTTTTTTCAGTGTTCCAAAATTCATTGTTTATGCACCACACCCAGTGCTCCATGCAATACATGCCCTCCATAATACCCACCATCAGCCTCACCCAACCCCCCCCAAAACCCTCTGTGTGTTTCTCAGAGTCCACAGTCTCTCATGGTTCATCTCCCCCTCCAATTTCTCCCAATTCACTTCTCCTGTCCCTCTCCCAATGTCTTCCATGTTAGTCTTAGTCCTTATGCTCCACAAGTAAACGAAACCATATAGTAATTGACTCTCTCTGCTTGACTTATTTCACTCAGCACAATCTCTTCCTGTCCCATCTATGTTGATACAAAAGTTGGGTATCCATCCTTTCTAATGGAGGCATAATACTTCAATGTATATATGGACCATATCTTCTTTATCCGTTTGTCTGTTGAAGGGCATCTTGGTTCTTTCCACAGTTTGGCAAGTGTGGCCATTGCTGCTTTGAACATTGGGGTGTACAGATGGCCCTTCTTTTCACTACATCTGTATCTTGGGGTAAATGCCCAGCAGTGCAATTGCAGGGTCATAAGGTAGTTCTATTTTTAATTTTTTGAAGAATCTTCCCACTGTTTTCCAAAGTGACTACACCAACCTGCATTCCCACCAACAGTGTAAGAGGGTTCCCCTTTCTCCACATCCTCTCCAACACTGTTGTTTACTGTCTTGTTGACTTTGGCCATTCTAACTGGTGTAAGGTAGTATCTCAATGTGGTTTTGATTTGAATCTCCCTGATGGCTAATGATGATGAACATCATTTTTTTCATGTGTCACATTTTTTTCATGTGTCTGTTAGCCATTTGTATGTCTTCATTGGAGAAGTGTATGTTCATGTCTTCTCCTATTTTTTGATGTTATTATCTATTTTGTGTGTGTTGAGTTTGAGGAGTTCTTTATAGATCTTGGATATCAGCCCTTTGTAGTGTCACTTGTGAATATCTTCTCCCATTCCGTGCGTTGCCTTTTTGTTTTGTTGACTGTTTTCTTTGCTGTGCAGAAGTTTTGATCTTGATGAAGTCCCAAAAGATCATTTTCACTTTGTTTCCTTTGCCTTTGGAGACATACCTTGAAAGAAATTGCTGTGGCTGATGTTGAAGAGGTTACTGCCTATGTTTGCCTCTTGGATTTTATACCTAAATTTTAAAAAATGTTATTTGTAAGCAATTTATTAAACTTAGGTCTAAAAAAGATTCAGAGTTTTGCTGTTTATATACTTGTCCTTTGGAAACGATTTCAAAATTCAATATATGTAAACTCAAAAGTTTTTAAATGAACTCAACATTTTGAAAGAAAATAATTTTTAATAAAACAGAAGAAAATACTTGATGAAAACCTTACATTTACACTAGACTACAGTATTTTGAGAGGAAGAATTATTATTGAGTCTTATATTCCTAGTAATAGCTCCTTCAGCGTCTTACATATAGTTGCAAAAAAATGAAGGTATTTATAGGATATTATGGGCCTCATTTTTCTTTGTCATTTTCTTTCTTTACATTATTTTTCAGGTCTGGTTTATTTTTTCATTTGAGACAGGATACTGAGGCAGATTACATTCATGGTCATTATTTCATTTACCACCTAATCATGAAAGAAGAATTTACATCTCTATTCCAGATTTCTCTTTTGTCTCATACTTATATAGCCAATAGATTCTTCCAACTTATCTCTAGAATATCTCAACAGTACCTCGCATTCACTATAGATAAAACTTTCCCCATGAATAAGAGACATTGAGAAAGTATTTTTTATTTCAGTGAAAGAATCCTTAATCAACTGTTGTTCAAGTCAGAAGACTTATAATCTTGATGATGGTCTGCTTATAGAACAAGTAGTCTGTTACCAAGTCCACTCTATTTGATTTTCCAAATCTCTCTCAAATAATCAGCTTCTTACCACTTATGATACCACTACACCAGTTCAATGTTTCATCAGAGCAGATCTCTTCCTAAAGATAAGTCTCCAAATTAGTTTTCTCATGTCTACACGTCTCATCCAATATTGTCACTGAACTCATACCAGAGAGATTACATCAAAACTGCAAATCTGAACATATCAGTGCTCTTCTTCCTACCCCAGAGCTTTCTTATAGTTCAGAGTATAAAAATTCAAACTTTATATGGTTTCAAAATTCTATTTCATTGAGCCAATTTATTTTCCATGTGATCTTTTTGTTTTAACCTCAGCAACCTCTTAGCAGTTTCTCAAAAATGTTGAAACCAGTGCCACTTCAAGTCCTTGAAATACTGCTCTACGCTCCCCCTACATGGCTACTTTTTGCTCTTTCCTCTTGGTTAATTCCTACTTGACCTTTAGGTTATGGCTCAAAGTTACTTTCTCAAAAGGGACTTCATTAAGCCTAAGACTGAACTTTATTCCCTGGTTATATGGCCATTTAGTTCCTTGCAATTTTCTTTCAAAGCACTTACCGTAGTTTACAATTTAAAGTTTGTCATTATGTAAATACTCTCTGTTTACTACACTACTAAGCTTTATATGACCTAGAGTCATATTTTTTTTCCATGATTAAATTTTTGGACACACATGATTGCCTGAAATCAACAAATATAAAGTTGACTGATAAGTGTTTTCCCAGAACAATAGTCTTGAACTTTCATTGCTTTAATACCCATTCACAGCTACCCACACACCATGATATCCAAGATATTAGTGACTGTGGTTCTGAGATTGGGTCTGTGGATCCCAGCAACCTACAGAATTAACATTATTAGATTACTCACCTGTGATTATACCAGTCAGAATATAATCAAGTGGTTTTCTCTTTTCTTTCATATTGCTTTTTCCTGAAATCACTGCTTTATCCTCTTTATGTCAGCATAGAACCATATGTCCTGTAAAAGTTATCACTCTGCACTTGATATGTTTCTTCCATTTAATTTTCAAAATGGAAATATTTTGTTTAAAAAAAGAAGCTTAAGAGTTCAGAAGGAATAAAAAAGCAAGTCACAAATTGTGCATGTTATTACTTGATTAATATTCTTGTGAGATATTCTCCTAAATAATCAGATCCCAAACCAATTTTCTACATGAACTACACAGTGAAGGTCATAGAAAATGTCCTTAAAGTTCTATTCCTATCTCACAGTGGTAAAAAGAGGGCAGTACATTGTGATGCAGATTTGCTGCAGTGTTCAGCCTAGTTCTCTAGCAGGCAGTTTCCCATGAATATCATTATCCTGCTCATAAAAAGAAGCATACCTAGTAATGGGTAAAACACTACCCACAGTAAGATGAAAGCCCTCACAGCTAGCAAACCCAATTACCTGACATTTGAATGTTTGGGAATTACCAACAGGTGCAAGGAAGCAAGACAATAAGGATATTAGGTGACAGTTTAAAGAATTAGGAAGAGAGTTTAGTATTAACCACTGAGAGATGTTGAACGGAGCTTGGTATTTGGCAAAGGTTATAATTTGAGAGTTACAATAAAATATCAAAGACTATGGAAATGAGTGTACTATTTAGAAGCAGTATCAAGAACAAGTCTTAAAGGTCTTTCCCTTTAAAAAAAAAAAGGTAACATGCAATAAACGGGGCAATTTCCTATTTTTATGTTCTTTCAGGGAAAAGCCTTGAAGTGAAAATATATGTTCTTTATACCATTCAATATATGTTGTATTATGGCAGTAGTTTAATACCAAGTTGGAATTCTCAAAATAAAGGTAGGTGCATATTTAATTTGTAACTGAATTACTTTCAGTAACATTTATTTTCATAACTTAATGTGAATTATGTGCAGTTGACCCTGAACAACATGGGGGTTAGGGGCACTGACCTACTGTCATACATATAACATATATATATATATATGTCATACATGTAACTTTCAACTCCCTAAAAACTTAACTACTAATAGCTTACTGGCAGCCTTACTGATAACATGAAGTCAATTAGCATATATTCTGTATGTGTATTATGTACTGTATTCTTTTTTTTTAAGATTTTATTTATTCATTTGACAGACAGAGATCACAAGTAGGCAGAGAGATAGGCAGAGAGAGAGGAAGGGAAGCAGGCTCCCTGCTGAGCAGAGAGCCCGATTCGGGGCTTGATCTCAGGACACTGAGATCATGACCTGAGCCGAAGGCAGAGGCTTTAACCCACTTTAACCCACTCAGGCGCCGCTATGTACTGTATTCTTATAATAAAAGAAGCTAGACAAAATATGATATTATTAAGAAAATGATAAGGAAGATAAAGTATATTTTGCAATACTGTACAGTATCAACAAAAATCCACATAAAAGTGGACTCATGTAATTCAGTCTTGTGTTGTTCAAAGGTCAACTGTATTAAATTATAAAGACTATTAATAAATAACTTTTATCATAGCAAGAAAAATAAAATTTAGACCTAAAAATATGGAAACTTTGAATGAATATTAAACATTCAAGATTCCGACTTGCAATAAATTCACACATGATTTTAATAGGAATATGCCAAAATAGTCCTTCTTTATTTTTCTGTTTTTTTTTATTGTGTTATGTTATTCACCATAAAATACCTCATTAGTTTTTGATGCAGTGTTCCAAGATTCATTGTTTATGTATAACACCCAGTGCTCCATGCAATATGTGCCCTCCTTAATACCCACTACCAGGCTTACCCCTTCCCCCACTCTCCTCCCCTCTAAAACCCTCAGTTTGTTTCTCCAGAGTCCAAAGTCTCCCATGGCTCCAAAAGAGACATTTTATATCTAATATTTTGTCATTGTGAACATTCCTTAGGTTACTAATAGTAAAAAGGCTACTAATTTAGATGTTAATATCCCTTATTGATATTTTGAAAGTCAGTGATTATTAACTATTTTAAACTTCAGCTGTTTTACTATAAAGAATTTTCATGTATTTTTCCGACATTTAAAATGTCACAATGATTTTGGAGAATAAAAGAATAATTATAAAATTTGGACAAAATATAAAATAAGACTACCTGAGGACTCTGCTGAGTAAATAAATATAGGGAGAATTTGGAAAGGAGTTCAGTTTTAAAGGAAGTGACCACATGACTATGTTTCCTATTTTACAGAGCAGGTAGCTAAAACACCGATAGAAAGTATAGCTGCATTAAAAAAAATTTTTTTTATTTTTACTTATTTATTTGACACAGAGAGAGATCACAAGTAGACAGAGAGGCAGGCAGAGAGAAGGGAGAAGCAGGCCCCGCTCTGAGCAGAGAGCTCGATGTGGGGCTCGATCCCAGGATCCTGAGATCATGACCTGAGCGGAAGGCAGAGGCTTAACCCATTGAGCCACCGAGGCGCCCCTAGCTGCATTTTTTGATGGAAGAACCGGGATACCCCTCTCCCTGTAACACACACACACACACACACACACACATACACAGGAGTCTGGGAATCAGGGTTGCCAAAGAGGGACCAGGAGATCTGGGAAGGAAAGAAACTGTAAATTCTGTGTAGGAGTTTGCCAACATTATATATATTTGCAGAGAAAAATGAAAGTAGTCTTATTTGAGATCGGAGCTCCTCTATACCAAAGGTTCCACAGATTTTTGGTCGAGCTTAGATTTTGCTGGACAAAAACATTAACTCTCTTCAGAACAAAATAAAATAATTACAGATACCCACAATACAATGTTCACAATGTTCAAATACAATCCCAAATTATTTGACATATAAAAAGCCAGGTTAATGGAATAATTTTCTCAAGGAAGGAAAAGGAGCATACACTGAAAATGACTCAGATGTTGACATTATTATAAAAAAAGTTTAAAGCAGCTCTCAATATTTGTTACTGAGGTAAGTAAACTAAATTTAGAACATTACATCAAAGAAATAGAAAATATTCTTTTAAGTGGAAAATTTAGAATGGAAAAATGCAGTCTCAATGTATTTAGAGACAGAGCTTAATAGCAGGAAGAAAATGTCAGAGGAAAGGTTCAACAAGTTTGAAGAAAGATTGGTAGTGAAAATAACAGCCAATCTGAAAAAGAGAGAGAAAAATTAATGAATAAAATGGTCAGAGCCCCTGGCACAGGTGGAGTACTTTTTCCCCATAGGCTTTGACCATTTTAGTCATTTATTTACCTGCATATGAGTAATTGAAGTGCCAAAAGAAAAAAAAAACATGAGAGAATTGAGCAGATAAATTGTTTGTATGAATAATTGCTGAATATCCCTAAATTTGGAGAAAACATAAATTTATAGATTCAAGAAACTTTGCAAAATCCAAGCAGAATGAATTACACACACACACACACACACACACACACACACAAACACACACACACACAAATCCCAAGTTCATTACAGTTAGACTACTAAATACCAACATTAAGAAAATTTCTTGAAATCAATTAGAAAAGGAATTACACATTAAATATGAAGGAACGATAATCCGTGTGTGTGTGTGTGTGTGTGTGTGTGTGTAGGAACAATGATTCTAATGATCTTTGACTTCAGTACAAAGACCATGGAGGCAGAAAAGAGTAAAAAAAAATTGTAATGCTAAAATTAAAAAACAAAAGTGAAATAAATTTTAACAGAGTAAATCTAAGAGAAACTGTTGATGCCAGATTCACCCTACAGAAGAGAAATGTTGAATACATTTCTTAAGGCTGAAGTAATGATTCCAGAGGTAAATTCTAATCTTCAGGAACGAATAATGAAAATAATAAATGGTAAATATCTATGTGAATATAAATATAAACATATATAAACAAATGTATATATGAAACTATACCAATGAAAATAAAAGCACACTTTTAAAAAAGAGTAACAGATTGATTTTTTAAAGTATTTAATTCCAGTATAGTTAGCACACAGTGTTGTAGTAGTTTCAGATGTACCATGTAGTGATTCAACAGTTACTTTCATTACTCAGTGCTCATCATGATAAGTGTACTCTTAATCCCCTTCATCGATTTCATTCCTTTCCATACCCACCTACTCGCTGATAACCATCCGTCTGTTCTCTATAGGTAAGGGTCTATTATGCTTTGTGCCTTTTTGTTGTTGTTGTTATTCATTTTCCCCCTGAACAAGGATCCCAATGTGGGGCTCAATCCCAGAACCCTGGGATCATGACCTGAGCTGAAGGGAGACGCTTAACTGACTGAGCCTACCAGGTGCCCTGAAATATTTGTTAAAAAATTTTGTTTTAAGTGAAATTAAAAAAGACTGGCAGTACAATGATTTAACGAAGATGTGAAGCACCTGGGACTCATATATCGATGATGAAAATGTAAATTACACACCAGTTTGGAAAATGGTTTGGTAATTTCTTAAAATGGTTTAGTAATTTCTTAAAATGCTAAGAAAATACCTACCAAATAAGCCAGCAATTTTACCCCTAGTTATTTACACAAGCGACATTAAAAAGTTTTGTCTACACAAAGACTTGTAAATGAGTATTGATAGGAGATTCATCCATAATAGCCAAACCTGAAAAAATCCGGATGCTTCAACTGATGAATGGATGGAATGACTATGGGATACCCATGTAATGGAACAATAATGATCAAAAGTGACCAGTCTCCGAAACAAGCAAAGGCAGAGATGAAACGTCAAAATCATTATGCTGTCTAGTAGATGTTACATGAGTGAGTGGTGAATCACTAATTCTACTCCTGAGACCAATATTACATTTTATTTTAACTAACTAGAATTTAAATAAAAACTTGAAAAAATAAAAATAAATAAAATTTTAAAAATCACTATGCTGCTGAAAAGAAGTCAGATATATATAAAATTTTAGAAAGTTCAATCTAATTTACAGCGACTAAAAGACAACTAGTAGTTCCTTATGGCTGGGGATGGAGGAAAGAGTAGAGAGTGATGAGGCATAAGGGATCTTTTAAAGGTAATGGGAATGGTTTGTATCTTGAATCTAGTGGTGGTTTTATAGTAGTATACAATTTTTAACACTCACCACATTTTTAACTTTAAAATGATGCAGTTTGCTATATATAGTTTATATCTTAATAAAGTTCATAAAATGAAAGTTACATGAAAAGATACATTATTTACAAGTAAACTTAATTTGGGAAGATGTTCATAACATAAGTGGATGCAATATAGAGAACTATTTTTGTGGTTCATTCTGTTCTAATATTTGAAAGAAATTTTGACAAGTAACAGTCCAATAAGTTCTTGTGAGATAAAATCTGGCCTGCTACATTTTTGAGACTAGGGTTGTGTATTGATTTCATTTTTAATAAAAAAGGTCAATTTTTGTAACAATCAGAGTGCATTCCAGAAACAAATCACTAGCTAATTTTAAAAATTACAGATTAATTAACTATTAACAAGGAATTGGACTATTAATTAGTTAGTAAAATGGCTCCTTGGATAAAGAGAAATCTGAGGAAGATAGGAATAGCTTTACAGGGATAGGTAGTAACAGGATCATGTGGAATAATATCTGATGGTAAGAATATCCTTACTTCATTACTTTGGACAGCAGATAAAGACAATAGAGCAGTATACCAATTGTGAAACAATACACAGTCTAATTTCATTTTACATGGGAATTTTATCTTAATTTATGAACAGCTTGTCTTAATTCTTTATTTATTGTATTTCCATGAACATAACAGATGGACATTTGATAACACAGCATCTGATTTTCAAATTTATGCACAAATGCTTTCTAGTTTTTCTTAGGTATAGCTGATTTCATTCTTATAGGGATCCTTATATTTCTAGTTTTTAATATTACTTTCCATGGAGAAAAAAGACACATTCTGTTACACATTATTTTACATACTAAAGTAGAGAAGTTGTTTGCTTTCCTATAGCTACAGAATCCTGTCCTCAAGAGATCATTTAATGTAATCTCATGACCCTATATTATCTACCTGATTCCATTAAAATTTTCAAGCACAACACTAGTTCTTTATCAAGTTCCTAAACGGGCTTCCTATTTCCATTACTCTCTTTTATTTTAAACCTAGACTTTCATATTTCAATTTATGTATGTTATTAGACAACATTACCTCATGTTAATTGGGATCAATATTTGACTGGTTAAGGGAAAACATTGGCTCTAGCAGGAGATACTTAACAAAGTTATAAACATTGTTTTAAAATTTAAAAAATAAAAAAGTACATCCTTTCAATAATCTCTCCTAATGTTGCCTAATATGCTTTACCATTTCCAAAGTACATCCATAGGATGTCATCTAAAATATTCACTTGGGTTGTTTAAAGCACTGCATAATTCTAAAGACAAAAATAAATTAATCTGAATTCAGAGTCATTCTTAATTTCTATTATTTTTCTGTAGTATTTTATAATTTTTGTCTTTCTGTTAAATTTAGTTATATTTTTAGTAACTTGCCTTTATACTGTAAATACAAAGCCAGTAACATTTACAGAACGTAGAGGACTTCAAGAAAATTGTAATTTTCTTTTTTTTTTAACTTCCTTCCATTGGTTTAAGTACTATTTATTTAAACTATATGATACAATTATGTATACAACTAACTTACATGATAACAAACAAAATAGAATTATGGTAAGCATATATTTCATTACATAGAACAGTTTTTCCCAAGCATACTAAAGGGTAACCTAGAGAATATCAGCATTAGATACAGGTAAGTGGATGAATAGTGGTAAAAATGGCAAAGTTTTTTGAGCTGAAAGCGCTTTTCAGAGTTTCTGTTGACTTACAATTCTTGTTCCATTATACTACTGACTAAATTGGCCACTAACACACATAATGAATATCTGCAAATATTAGCAGTACAAAGATATACAGCATGTTTTAGTGGGAAAAGTACTAATTTCAGAAATATTTACTTAGCTATACATCCATATAAATATTTGCCCAACAATATATTTAATCTCTTCTTGTTTACAGGGCTCTGTGCTAAACATTGGCGATATGTAAAGAAATAAAAAAATTCAAAACCTCGGTGGTTTCAAGTCCAGTTTCACTTACTAAATGAATGATCTGGAAAAAAAATCTAATCTTCAATGATTTTTTTTTCTAAGATAGAAAGTATACATAGATCTGTTGAAAAGTAAATGAGTTAGTATGAGAATGGGCAACTCACAAATATTAATATAAATAATTGTTGGCAATACCTGTTTTTCTTAGTACACTGAGTTTTTAAAATGATGATAATGATGATCAGTATAGGTAAAGAGAAAAAAAAACAATAAATGAGAGACAAGTAAGGACGATAAATGAGAGAAAAGTATGGACGATTTCAAAATACATGCAGAATTAGGAGACATTGAGCAAATATGAAGAATTAGAACACCACTTGGCCTTTAAAAATACATTCTTGAAATTTCTGAAAGAGTTTGGGGGAGTCAGTTTAAATTGCCTTGGTAAGCATTTTGTTAGTTTTGTTTTGTGTAATTTCTCAGATATATAATTAACTATATTTAGAGGTAAACTTGTAAGCATTGAAGAGAGGAATCACAAAAATTCCCTGGATACATAAAATGAAGGCTTTATTAAGTTGAGCTAACAAAATATTACTTAAGCTAAACCAGGGTTTATCTATTAAAACTTTCAAACTACTTAGCATTCATTACCTTAAATATAAAAGTTAATTACCAGAGACTGTTTTTAACTATTCTCCCCACAAAAAATACCCTCCCTTCTCTTTGGAAACACATGATCATAGGTGATAAAGAAGGGATGGATAGTTCAAATCTACCAATAAGTCATAATTTTATTTCTTGGTAAAAACAATTCACATTTATTTCAGTTTTTACTATATTAAATTATTATTAATTTATAATTTAATTACTATATTATATATAAACCATAACCAAAGCCAAAGGCAGTTGCTTAACCGATTGAGTCACCCAGCCATTCCAACTTTTGCTATTTCAGTAAGGATATTATAAATCACAATTCTGTTATAAGGACTTTTACATTTTATATGTTTATGTACTTTTAGATGCAATTATGTTAACTCCCTGTTGTGACAGCCTTTCTCTAGTGTTTAGCATTTCTAATGATATATGTTTTGACTAATAGAAAAGTTAGTAAATTACTACTTGACACATGCTATTGTTTAATCAAAGATACTCTTAAGTACCTAATGTCTTCTATGAGAAGAATGGAATGAAATTATGGTGGTAAATAATTTGGGAACAATTATTTTAATTTACATACAGCATTGTTTACTATGTCAAGTGCGTCGAACATATACGGAAGGGGAAGACAAGTGATAAGTAATAAACAGGGTGTTGGCAATATACTTGTACCAAAATATTATGGAAACTATTAATCTTTTACAACCATTAAATATAACTGACAACATATAATTTAATATATATTTTCAAATATAATAATGCAAACACAGACTCTCATTAATCTGACTAAATAAAATGATACATAAGATCTAAGCAAGGTTTATATTACCTTAATTTTTTGAATGAAGACTTGCAGAATGCAAACCAAAGTTCATTCATTTTCTGTGTTCAGTATTTTCTCTTTAAAACAGAAAAAGTGTTATTTTCAGTACCACAAAATTATTGTTATGTACAGTTCTATGTAGGATTTACATAAAATATATAAATAAAAACAGTAATTTAAGCAATATTAAATATTTTTCATGAAGAGATTGTGAAATGAGTTTTATAGCACTCGATACAAAAAGAAATCAAGAGTATTTTAACCACTTACCATATATCTTTCATTATTTTGAACATAGGGCTTTCATTTATTACATACCAATTTGCTGTAAAATCTGGAGCATAATAAAATCTCTTATATGGGATGAGACTGTTCTGGGGTGGTACATAAAAGCAATCACACATCCTGTCAGCTAGATAAACAGAGGGGAGTTTTCCCCAGTTTATCAATATTAAATGTGAAGCATGATTTACATAAGATCCTTCATATCCTTTACTTTCCATGTTTGCTTATTTGATACACTTGTTCTTTAAAACAATAACTTTTGCTTACTTTTTACTAACCTCTTCCTCTGATGCAATCTGTAAGTTGGCCTCAAATACAAACTGCTCTCTATGTTCCTTTCAGCTCTCTATTTTACATATATTCATATACAATAAGTTTATTTATATTAAGTCAGTTCAGCAAAAACTCCATTCAGTTTTATAAAGATATATATTGGCCACATAATTTTAAGTATATGTTGACACCATATAAAACAATTTTTTAAAATTGAAGTAGAGTTGACATACAATATTATTTTAGTTATACAACATACAGATTCAACACTTACATACATTACAAAATGATCTACAGAGTAAACTAAGTTATCATCTGTCATCATACATAGCTATTGCAATATTACTGACTATTATTCCCTATGCTCTACTTTATATTCTTAAAATTTATTTATGTTATAAATGGAAATTGTACTTCTGAATCCCATTGACTTATTTCTTCCACTCCCTAAACCCCAATCCTCTGGCAACCACCCATTTTGAAATTTATCTCTGTATTTCTGAGTCTGTTTCTGTTTTGTTTCATGTGTCCATTGTTTTGTTTTTCGATTCTGCATATAAATTAAATTGTACAGTATTTCTCTCTAACTTAGTCCATCCAGGTTGTTGCAAATGGCAAGATTACCTTCTTTTTTATTTCTGAGTAATATTTCTGTGTGTGTGTGTGTGTGTGTGTGTGTGTGTGTGTGTGAGCGTGTGCACATGCACCACATCTTCTTTATCCATTTACCTCTTAATGGACATCTTAGGTCAGTTCTGTATCTTGGCTAATGTAAATAGTCCTGCAATAAACATAAGGGTACATATATTTGCTTTGTATAAATAGGGGAGTTTTTATCATCTCTGGATAAATACCTAGAAGTAGAATTGCTAGATCATATGGTATTTTTATTCTAAATATTTTGAAGAATCTCCATAACATTTTTCATAGTGGTTGCACCAATTTACATTCCCACCAAAAGTGCATGAGTGTTCTCCTTTCTCCACATTCTTGCCAACATTTGTTATTTATTGTAGATATTTTGACGGGTGTGAGGTGTTTGACGGGTGTGAGGTGATATCTCATTGTGGTTTTGATTTGCATTTCCTTGATGACTAGGGATGAGCATCTTTTCATGTGTCTGCTGACCATCTTTATGGCTTTGGAAAAATGTCCATTCAGGGCTTCAGCCCATTTTTAAATCAGATTGTTTATTTGTTTACTTACTTATTTACATTTGTTTTTGGTGTTCAGATATATGAGTTCTTTATATTTTTTGGATAATACCTGATATCAGTTATATCATTTGCCAGTATTTTCTCTCATGTAGTATATGGCTTTTTCATTTTGTTGATGGTTTTCTTCACTGTACAAAACAATTTTAGTTTGATGTACTCATATTTTTGCCCTTCCCTGAGGGCATAGATACCAAAAAAAAAAAAAAAAAAAAAAAAAGTCCTGCCAAGAACAATGTCCAGGAGAGTACTGCCTAAGTTTTCCTTAGAAACCTTATGATTTCAGGTCTTTAATCTTTTTTTAGTTAATTTTTGTATATGGCATATATGTATAAAAAGTGATTTACTTATATTCTTTTTCATGTAGCTATCTAATTTTATCTGCACCATTTATTGAAGAGACTTTCTTTTCCTTTTTGTATATTCTTGCCTCTTTGTCATATATTATTAGCTATACAAACATGTGTTTTTTCCTTGGATTTTCTGTTCCATTCTATTGATCTATATATCTGCTTTTTTTTTTTCATTATTGTTTCAATTATTACAACTTTGTAGTATAGTTTGAAATCTGGGATCATGATACCTTCAGTTTTGTCCTTCTTTCTCAAATTTACATTGTCTGTTCTGAGTCTTCATTGGTTCCATACCAATTTCTGGATTTTTTTTTCTAACTATGTGAAAAATGCCATTGGTATTTTGATAGGAGTTGCACTGAATCTGTAGATTGCTTTGGGTAGCATGGTCATTTAAACAATATTAATTCTTCCAATCCATGAATATGGTATATCTTTCTATTTATTTTTGTTGTCTTTAATTTTTTTAAAGATTATTTTAGAGAAAGAAAGAATGTTCACAAAAGTAAGGTGAAGGAAAGAAGGAAAGAATCTTCAAGGAAATTCCCCACTGAACATAGACCTGGACATTGGGCTCAATCTCACAACCCATGAGATCATGACCTGAGCTGAATCCAAGAGTAAGACACTCAACTGACTGAACCACCTAGGCACCCCTGTTGTCTTCAGTTTCTTTCATCACAATGCATCAGAGTTTTCAGAGTAGAGGTTTTTCATCTCCTTAGTTAAGTTTATTACTAGGGTTTTTTTTTTTTAATGTAATTGTAAATGGGCACTTAACATAGTTCATTATTAGTATATAAAAATGTAACAGATTTTTGTATATTAATTTTGTATCCTGCAACTTTGCTGAATTTATATTAGTTCTAATAGTAGTTTGGTGGCATCTTTAAGGTGTTCTATATATACTATCATGTCATCTGCAAATGTGACACTTTCACTTTTTCTTTATCAATTTGGATGCTTTTTATTTCTCTTTCTTGTCTGACTGCTGTGGCTCAGATTAAAAATGGTGAGAGTGGAAATTCTCTTGTTTTGGGTCTTAGAGAAGATGCTTTTCACCATTGAGTATGATATTAGTTGTTGTTTTGTCATATGTAGCTTTTATTTTGTTGAGGTATGATGCCTCTATACCCACTTTATTGACAGTTCTTTTTAAATATTTTATTTATTTATTTGTGAGAGAGAGAGAGAGAGCACAAGCAGGGGGAGCAGCAAGCAGAGAGAAACAGGCTTCCTGCTGGTCAAGGAGCCCGATGCAGGACTTGATCCCAGAACGCTGGGATCATGACCTCAGCTGAAGACAGCCACTTAACTGACTGAGCCACCCAGGCATCCCTGTTGAAAGTTAGATTGATTGGTTGGTTGGTTTATTTATTTATTTGTTTGTTTGTTTGTTTGTTTATTATCATGAGTAGCTATTGTACTTTGTCAAATGCTTTTTTTTCATCTACTGAGATGATTATTGATTTTTTTACCTTATTTTGCTCATGTGGTGGATCGTACTGATTCATGTATGTTAAACATTCCTTCTTCCTTGTCATAAATCCCACTGGATCATGGTGTATGATCCTTTCAGTGTATTGTTGAGTTTTGTTTGGTAATATTTTATTACTTTTTTTTTTTTTTGCCTCTATGTTCATCAGGGATACTGGTCTGTAATTTTCTTTGTTTGCAATATCATTTGTCTGATTGTGGTATAATTCCTTTTTCTTCAATTTTTTGGAATAGTTTGAGAAGAATAGATATTAACTCTTGTTTAAATGTTTGGTAGGGTTAACCTGTGAAGCCCTCTGTTCCTGGGCTTTTGTTTGTTGGGAGTTACTTGATTGCCGATTCAATTTTTTAACTCTTAATAGATCTGGTCATGTTTTCTATTTCTTATTTCTTGCTTCTTGAGGTAAACTTGTGTTGTTATGAACTACACTGTTAGAACTGTTTTTGCTGTATTCTATAAATTCTGAAATGCTGCATGGCCATTTTCATTTGTCTCAAGGAATTTTTTGATTTCCTTTACAATTTCTTCATTGACCCATTGTTTTTTGGTAGCATGTTGTTTAGCCTTCATACGTTTGTGTTTCTTTTTTCCAATTTTTTCTTGTAGTTGATTTCTAGTTTCATACTAAAATACAATTTAACTCTAATCACTATGGTGGTTGGGGCAGTTTTGCACATGATAGCAATACAATTAGAAGAAATTAGATATAGAAGTTCCTATAAACATAAGGAGAACATTTCATAGAGTTATTGTGTGGGTAAAGCAGAAATTAGAGGTCATATTTTACATAATGTTGAAATATTTAAGCGTATTAATATCCGTAGAGAAAGAAAAGTTAATAAAACCTCTTGGCAATATGATTATAGTCTATAAATTGCTAATCTGATGTGCAGACAGAAGCTGTGTCTTTGCTAGGGAGGTCAAGGAGCTGCAACCACTTTTTTTTTTTCCCCCTGCATGAAGGAGAAGAAGGCAAATGGCTGGCCAGCTAGTCTACTGGCTCCAAAGAATTTTATAAACAAACACTTTGTGTGGACACAGATGAATGAGAAAAAGAGAGAGAGATGTTTCTAAGTTTGCAGTTTCTGGCTTATTTCATTAAAATACATAATTTTGCAGCATGGTTCTAGAAGAGGATATAGTAATCACTTGAAAAATCATTATATGATCTCTAAAGTCTCTTCCGGTTCAAAACATTCTAAAACTTCATGCTTTTTGCTTTACACACACACACACACACACACACACACTATATGAAAATTTAAAAATTAAAGTAGAGTAGTTTGAGAAAGTTTTTTACAAATATAATGTTCTAGTTCACTGTCAAATATTTCTTCAAAATTATATACTTTTTCTTCTTTTTTTTTACCCTTTTTCTTAAACATGAGAAAATATAAACACTATATTTGAGGGCTTTCTCTACAGTAATGAAATAATCAAAAAATAAAAACATAATAAAATAATTTAAAATAGGACATTTCATTAGAAACTGTCAAGGAGACAATGAACTGAGAAAGTTGCATAAGTAATTAAGTAATCATATAAATTGTGATCCATACAAAGTAATATCTCACTTATATACACTTAGATTATAAAAACAACTTTAATATGCATACAATGAAGTCATTCATTCAGTTGAATTTTAATAAGAAATATTTTAATAAAAATACTTCATTTTACAATGCTTATATATTATCATATGAGAACACTTCTTTTTTCACTTACTTTACTACATATGTGCCTTTGCATTTATTTAAATTTTTAGAAGCTTCCATTTAGGGAATAGTTAAGAAGCAGTAAGGAAAGACCAAAATACATTAATTCCAAGGTTGAAATAGTTCTGCTTAAGGATCTAACCATTACTCACTGTGCTCTTTATCCTACCTCCTCTTCATTTTATTTTCCTTATTTTCTCTTTGTCTCTCTGTCTCTCTTTTTTCTTTGTGGTCCTTTTATGGCATACATAAGCAACTCCATTTAAAAATAAAAAAAATGCATCTATTATTGCTCCATTTTGAATGTTATTCTCCTCACAGTCTCTAGCAATTACATATAGCAAATTATTTACATTTCAGAATGACCCAGTAATAAGCATTATATATCTTAGCTTTATTGTTAAGAACCTGAATACGAAATGGCAAAAGCAGACACAACATGTATTCTACAAATGTGGTGTGCAACCTTTCTCATATGCTTTGCTTTCCCTTTACACTTGCAAATTGGATAAAGGCAGCCATAGGTGTTTTGACAGCTAATTAAATGTGAATTTGTGCATTTATATGTCAGCTTACTACTACTATTTGTAGAAATAAGATAGAATTTGTATAATTTGTACAGAAATACTTTAAATTCAGTTACTTACAATTCTAATTTTAGGATGCATACTGAAACATTCAAATTGAAATTTCTATTGTGTGTGTGTATGTGTGTGCATATATAATATCTATGCACTTATTGCCTGTTTGAAAGTATACCTTATATATCCCACATAGCAACAAATCTGTGGGGAGCAAATAATGTTAGTTTGAAAATAAATTTGAAGGCCCTAGCTTTTTAATTATTCTTAGCCTTTGTGTTTTGTATAATTCTTATGGAAAGAATGTACTGTAGGGCTTTTAGAACACTTGTGAGAAAACTTCGTTCTTACTCTATTGGAGTTGCATTATCTTGGGCTAGTCACAGAGACTGTGAGTAATAATCCAGCCTTTTGAGTTATGATGGAAGATGCAAGTGACCCAGGATAATGTATTTATTAAAATACACCGTAAAACTGATCCCTAATTCAACAAAATATTTTAGATTTTAAACAGCCTATACTTTAACTGTGCACTTTACATTTTGCATTTCCCTATAAAGTTGATCATAAAATTATGGAAAATAAAAGTAAGGTAAGGTAACCATAAAAAGAGTAGTGGGGGTTTAAAATGGGGCATCAGTTAGGACAATAAAGGTGCATAATGTAAATCCAATATAAACAAATAATAGACCTTAAATTTGGCTCTAACTTTTGTAAATTAAAATGAAATGAGAAATTGAACAGATTGGTAATGCACAATGACAGAAAAATATAAAGAAACCAATTGTTCATCTTAAGGTGAAAATTATTTTTTTTCTTGAAGTTACCTGTAAAAAGAATATCACTGTAATTAGCAATGCCTTTAACAGCAGGATTATAATTAACATTAAAATTTGTCTTCTAACTTCCCTCAAAAAATGTTAATGAAATTCCCATTACATTAAACAAAAACATTAACCCAAGGGGCAGCCATATAAGGCAAAATCAAGCTCTCTGCTGGTTGGGTTAAATTTTTTTGTAGAAGCTTACCAAATATCTTTCTATCATTTCATTTTGTTTACATTATTTGTTTATTTGAGAGAGAGAGAGAAAGAAAGAGAGAGCCCAGAGGAAGACTGAGTGGGAGAAGCAGACTCCCCACTGAGCAGAAAGCCTGATGTAGGGCTACATCCCAGGACCCTGGGATCATGACCTGAGCCAAAGGCAGATGCTTAGCAGACTGAGCTCCCCAGGCACCCCTCTTTCTCTCATTTCTTCATACATACTATTATTTCTCAAATATTTTATATTATATATGAATTTATTCACAATAATTTATTAATTTTCTGAACTTATTTTAGTTAAATAGTTTCCCAAATTACCTTTCAGAAAGCACTCATGTTATTTGGATAATATTTCCCATCCTGACAATACTCTGGAGGGCAGTGATTGGTCCAAAGCAGATAACTCTTACATACTTGTAGCTAAAAAGAGAGATTCAAGGAAGAGGCATGCTTCCTGAGCAAAGCCTGTGAGAAATTATGATGCTTGCTAAGATTTTGTGACAGAGTTATATGTTTTCCTTTTAAAAACAAATTTAGATGTGTATCTTTTTGACATATTGCCACTAATTTTCATTACCACCATATGGCATCTGAAAATGACTCCCTCCTAATATAGGATAAAGGCACTATGGGCTCTAATGTTATGTTTGGTAATCTACTAGAAACATGGAATGGACTACTGGTAACTTATATAAGTCAGTACATTCCCTTCTGTCATCAGTTAGTTTTTTTTTTTCTATAATTTATGTTTAAAAGTTTAATACTTACAAAGTAGTATATACACAGGGTAAAAATTTAAAGGGTAAAAATGCAATCAGAATGCAAAGTAAATAGTTTTCTAACCCTGTTTTTTTTTTTTTTTTTAACTCAGTTCTCCTCTGCAGGGGCAAAAATTTTTAAGACATTGTGTATGCATTCAAAAATATTCTATGTATATACAAACAAATACGTTTATATTTTATTTATTACACAAATAGTAACATGTTCTACACTCTTTTTCTTTCAAATTCTTTCACCAAAAAAAAAGTATCTTGGAAATTCATCCATATTATAAAAAAAGATTGTCTCATTTGTGTAATGAATTTGTGACTTATATAACTAATTCTCTGGAAAAGTATGGTTAACTGATCTAATCTTTTGCTACTATATATAATGATGCAGTGAATAGCCTCATATATACATTGTTTTGTGCAGTTGAAAATATTCATAGATATGTGTGTATATATGTGTTTTATCTTATGTCATTTTTACACATACTTGCCATTTATATACATACACACACACATAAATTGTCTTCCATAGTGATTATACTAATTTGTTCTTTTACCAACAACTTATGAAAATACTAGTTTTCCTCTCCAACACAGTGTTTTACCAACCTTTTGAAACTTTGATCATCTGAGAAATTAAACCACTAATTGAAATTTTTTTTATTTTGAATAACATAAAATTTTCCTATCTTCAGGTCATTTGAATTTCTTGGTTTGTAAACTAACTATATATTATTTGCCAAATTTTATTAGATAGTTAATCTTTTTTAGTTTTTCTTATATTTTTAAGAACAGATTGTGAAATCACCCTTTTGTCGTAAGTTGCAAATTTGCACCACTGTTTTGTTTGTTTCTTCATTTTGTATATGAAGTTTTTCTCCATAAAGATTTTAAAATTTGGATTCATTTCAAGCTAAGTTTAAATTTTCATTTGTTTCATCTTTTGTGTGTGTTGTAATTTATAATATATTTTGAAAGCCTTTTCCATTCTAAATTACTAAAAAAACTTATATGAAATTAATTCTTGTTTCCTTTTTTAAAATTTATCTTTGATATACCTGATAATAAATTTGATAAAAGGTAGGATATATAGATCAACTTATTTTTCCAGAAGACTATTGAGTAATTAGCATTATTTTAAGAATTTTCTGCTTGTACCCCATGGCTATGAAATCACACTTTGATATATTCTACATTTTCTCATCCATTTCTTGCTTCTTTTTCATGTTATGATACCACCATGATGCTTTAATTATTTGAATAATATTATATGATATTTATTATCTAGCAAGTGTCATCCTACATCATCTACTATTTGTCATTTACTATTGTCATAATTTATATTTTCTAGTTTGTATTATTTATAAAGTTTGAAATCAACTAATTTGTTCTCTAGGTAAGAGAAAGCATAGGTGTTTTTATTGGGATCTCTTAATGTATATACTAATTTAATTTATAATTGTTAATTTAAATATTAATTTAAGTATATTTATTGTAGGTCTTTGTTTTTTCCAACAATATGGTAGACCCTTTTTGTTTAAATATTCTTTCTGTTTCACACATCCCCATTTTAAAGTTTCTTTATACCTCTGTCACACATGTGATATGTTTATACTTGGATATTATTCTGTTTTTAAAAAAGCAATGTTGTAAGTAGAATTCTAAGATGACCCACAGTTAACATCTACCCCTTGCAGTGAACCTGTGAATATGTTGCGCTATCAATACCATGAGTATATTACATTACATGGCAGAAGGGAGATTATCCTTGGGTGGACTTGATTTATCAGATGAGCCCTTTAGAAACGGAACTTTCTCTAACTGGTCATAGAAGAGAAAGTCAGATATTTGCAGCACCAGAAGGATTTGACACTCTGTTGCTGGCTTGAAGATGAACAGGGTCAGCAAGTAATGACTCATGGGTCACCTTAAGGGACTGAGAGTGGTCCCTGGCCTACAGCCAGGAAGAAAAAAGGGACTTCAATAAGATAACCACAAGGAACAGAACTATTGAATATATATGATATGAGCTCAGACAAGTATCCTGAGATTCAAATGAGAATTCAGCAAGTTGACATCCTGATTTCAGTCTGAGCAGAGAATCCAGCTGTGCTGTGCCAGACTGACAAACAGAACTATGTGCTAATAAGTAGTGCTTTATAAGCCACTAAATTTGTGTTAATTTGTTATACTTCAATAGAAAACAAATACAGGCATGTATATGCATTTTATCTTCTAACGGGCTGTTATTTGTTACTCCTTTTCTTTATTTTTCTGCCAGATCACTTCATTTAATCACCTCATAATTAACTAAAGGGGGAAAAAATCAGTTTTTGTTCTTTAGTTTTTCAGAAAAACAAGCATAGCATCTGCAAATAAGAGTGAATTTGCCTTTTCTTTTCCATTTAAGATTTTTTTGTCTTGTTCGAAATTTTTAACTATTATTACAAAATAATTTTACCTTATAAAAGTAATTGCAGACATTCTTATACTAGATGCTCTTTTGAACCCTCTTTATGTCAGTCTTTTATAGTGAACTCCCAAAACTCGCAGCCTGAGAGCTTTAACAGCTGTAGGAAGACTGCCGTCATTACACAGGGCCTAGCATAAATGTTGAGGATTATTATTACTTTCCTCTTGCTGCTATAACAAATTACCCCAAACTTAGTGGCTTCACCAATACAAATGTATTTTCTTACAGTTATCTAGGTCAAAATCTGAAACAGACACACTGGGCTTGAAAGCAATGTATTGGCAAGATTGTGCTCATCTCTAGAGTCTCTGGGGCATGAAGGATTTCCTTGCATTTTCCAGCTTGTAGAGGCTGCCTACAACTTGGGCTCATGTCCTCTTTGCTCTAAAGTTAGCAAAAGTTGGTCTTGCCCTTCTCACTTCAGATCACTTTGACCTGACTTCTCCTGCCTCCCTCTACTGACTTTAAGTCTCTTGTGATTACTTTGGACCCAGATGTACAACGGAGGGTAATCTTATTTTAAGATCGGTTGATTAGCAACTTCAATTCCATCTGCAATGTTAATTCTCTTTGCCATGTTACCTACGATATTCACAGATTTGAGGATTAAGATATGGACTTCTTGGAAGGAGTATTACTCTGCCTAGAAGAAAGATGTATTTCAGCTTCCCTTCTCCTTGGATAGTACAACTTGAAGATCTGGTCTTCATTATCATCACAAGTTACAAGTAGGACTGAACTTCAATTGCACCCATTCATTCTCTCAGTGTTCTCAAATCTATGTCTAAAATCTTTTTTCCCCCTTTGTTGGGATGAAAGGCTTACCTGAAACAATTAGTAGCATACGTGACCCTAGGAGATAGAGTCTTGTAATAGAATTCTAGAACAAGATTACTCACTGGTCAGATGGTAACAAGGAATTAATAATCTATTATAACTGGGGTGATGATTTTGTGTAATAAATATAAACATCACCAATTATAAAGATTTTTACCAGAGCATGAGATATAAAGATGGAAGGGGATGCATTTTCATGTAGTAGATGGGGAACTTGAAAGTAAAGGGTGGAGTGGTAATTATAAGGATTGAGAGGTTGTTCGCCAGTTGTTAATGGCAATAAATACTTTGAATGAAGAAAATAACAGTTTTGACATCAGTAGACTATCAATCCAGGGCACAGTATGAAAGCTGAAAGGCTCTCATCGCTCTGTTGAAAGAGACACTCATCTCCTACAGGCAGGTGCACACTATGATAGAAAACAAATTCAGGATTTGAAAGTAAATGTGGTGGAATTATGAAGGAAGCTAAATTTAAGTCTCCTGCTCCTGTACTAAAACCTTATGGAAAAGAGAATTTAGAGACCTGGGATTGGTATTGAAGGAAAGGCTTGAGAACCTTGAATTCACAAATCTTCAAAATGTTCTGGATTGGCAGAAATGGCCCCTTCCCCTTTTTTAAAGGAAAGGTGTTTCATTGCCTGGAACTTTGCAAAGCTCTCATCTGAGAAAGACACCTTGCATGATTATGCTTATTCCCTTCATGATTTCCTGCTGTCTTTGTGGTTTCTACATTAATAGCAAGAGTGAAGCCTCAGCATCAACTGGCCATAACACACTGCTCCTGCTACGAGAGGAGAACTACTCACCACAGTACTAATGCATGTGGTTAATATACTGGCGGGAACTGCAAGATAATGCCTGGGAGTAGATCTTAATGAGGCTGGACTAGTGAGGGAAAAATATAAGAATGGAAGGGGAAGTTTGTCAGTAAGGGGGCATTCTCTCATGACTCAAAGTTGAACATATTGGCAAGGATTCCTGATGTTATAATATGCATCTGGAACAACTATTTGAAACTTGGAAATGATGATGTTTACAGTAAATGAGTTGGAGCTGCCATCCTCAGCAGAGTAGAGATTATCAGTTCATATGGCTTTGAGATGATTTTGCTATCTAAAACCCAAAAAACCTGGTGGCTGAGAAGAATTCCCAAGATCAGCCGGAAAGCACTCCTGCACAAAAAAATAAGAAATGTACTAGTGAGGAAGGCATTAACATTATCTGAAAAATTTAGTGGTGACTGTTCTCTGTGGGCAAGTAGTGATTATAAGATAACAGCTTTGAATTTGTCTACAAAACACTAGGAACACTAGGTAGGAACACTAGGATTCTGGAATAGCAGAAGCCAGGTGGCAACATATAACCATTAGATGCAAGATGACCTTAATAAAATAATAAGCAGAAAGACCAGAATGATAATCCATGCGGACCTTAACTATAGGCATCACTGACAGTGATGGGAGACCATATTGTTGCTTACTAGAGACAAAATAAATGGTCAATTACATTGTTGCTTGATGTAAATAACCAGAAAAGACTAAGAATGAATGAATGTGAAGGAGATATTAAATGTGATAATGAGTAAGCACTGCCATTTGAAAGTTTTCTAGACTTTATTTCTCAGCCTAGAGTCCATTGATTGAACTGGAGGCCGGGTACTACTGAGGAAGTATCAAAAGGTCATAACAAGGATATACAATCACTGCTCTAACTCTTCTCTCAAGGGACCTACGCCTATTTGTGAGAGTATCTATCCATTAGGAAAAGAAAACATCGAACTCTCATACACTGTTGTATGAAAGAAATGAGTTGACATTAATATCAGGGAAACCAAAATAAAACTATGCTCTTTCCCAAAAAAGCCCAGGTGATAGAATAAAATGGCTAAAACCATCTTATCATAGGTCCAGTGGGTCTACTGAAGAATCTGATCCCTTTTTTCCCCAGACCTGATTTTACTCAACCACAGAACCTTCACACAGGTTCTCTGACTCATGAAGTAAAACCTATTATAATAAAAAAGGCCAACGAGAAATTCCTGAAACTGTGTCCTTTCCTTCACCCGAGACTGATACAAAATGATAAATCAGAAGCAAGTCTTCATTCCTGTTTGAATAGCAAGGATCAGTACCACGTTCAGAGAATTAAAGGATATAAGGGTGGTAGTCACCATCATGTCATCTAATTTATAAAACTAATTTATAGTTTTAATATCTATGGAAACAAAGAATTGTATGCAGATAAAATGGACCTATTTAATTTTAACTAAGTGATAATTCTGATGGTAGCTGCTGTCCAAAGTTAGCATTTATTATTAATTAATTAATCAATTAATCTTTTTTAGAGAGAGAGAGTAGATGAGTGGGTGGGGGTGACACTGCGGGAAGGGCAGAGGGAGAATCTTAAGTAGGTTCCATAGTCAGCAGAAGCCCGACATGCAGCCCGAACTCAGGATATTGAGTTCATGACCTGAGCTGAAATCAAGAGTCAGATGTTTAACTGAGCCACACAGGCACTCCACACCTTTTTAAATTTTTTTTATTTTTTAAAGATATTATTTGTTTGACAGTGAAAGAGATCACAAGTAGGAAGAGAGGCAGGCACAAAGAGAGGGGGAAGCAGGCTCCCTGCTAAGCAGAGAACCTGATTCGAGGCTCAATCCCCGGACCCTGAGATCATGACCTGAGCCAAAGGCAGAGGCTTAACCCACTGACTCACCCAGGCGCCCCACACCTTTTTACTTTTTAAATAAATAAACGAATAAAAATCAACTCAGACTCTGGAATTTGCTATTAATCTAGCAAAGGTTCTCTTTATAATTTCCATAAGAAAAAGAGAATCAGAAAGAGTTTTCACCTGAGATATGTAGAAAAACAAGCAAACAAAAAAAATAAACTCTTAAATATAGAGAACCACCTGGTGGCTGCCAGATGGGCAGTGGGTGGAAAATGGCTGAAATAGATAAAGGGGGTTAAGAGTACACTTACTGTGATGAGCACTGAGTAATGTATAGAATGGTGGAATCATTATATTGTACACCTGACTCTAATATAATGTTGTATGTTAATTATACCCAAATAAAAATAGTTTAAAA